>NW_010394774.1:70123-78540 GCF_000710305.1 Buceros rhinoceros silvestris
TGCTGAACCTCTCAGGGCCACAAGGCAAGACTCACAACTGAGATCACGTTGTTCGGAAATTGTAAATGGTCCCCAGCCAAATTTACCTTTCCCGTTACTGGTCACAGTAGGAGAGCCCACCAGCAGACAACTACCAAATGTCTGACGTTACTTTTACTGTTTATTCTGAGCTTGCTTTCTTTAAAACAGACATCCTCCCACCACACAACATCCAAATCCCTCTCCTAAATGATCATTTCAGAGTCTTTGAACGAATAAGCTCATCTGCTGGCACAGCATCCCTCAGTCGGGCCCTTCCAGCAGCACCTGAACTCACCTGTGTGCTACTCATCAGGTACCAGCTCGCTGAGCTCGGCTCCTGGGCTGTTCCCACAATCAGGATCTTGCAGTTGGGGCTGTGATACTTCTATAAACTGGAAACTAGGGCAAAGCTGTTTGAAGTACCTCACTGCTGACAACTATACGCATTAAGCACACATGCAAAAAGTCTTTTTTGTCTCCTTGGACTGGTTTGAACTCTGCTTTCTGAAGTGACAGAAGATGAATTAATCTTTCTTTCTCATCCGACTTTGTGCCAGTTTCATTGGCCCGTTCTTACATGGCAAGGTTTAAAAGAAACCAATCCCCTGTACTTTTTAAAGGTACATTCCCATTCTGGGTGCATTGTAGTTACTCCACCTGTGAAAGTGGAGAGGGAAGAGTGGAAATCAAAAAGGAAAATAAGTTAATACAGTGCCTTCCTTCTACAGCAGCTCTGCCTTGAAGGTAGCCACATCCCCATTTCCTGATGTAGCATTATAGGATGATTTGACTTAACACACGACATTCTTTATAACTTATACTGAATATGCACTGTGATACATTTGAAAAGATGCCATTAAAGGAACTTCATGTATGGGGGGGGGTACAGACGTTTTGATCAGAAGAGGAGGACTTTTGCATCAAATGCAAATGTCTCAATCTTAGTTGGAGATATCAAAAAATTTAGTTCACTTAAGAAGTTTTATTTTTCCAGTATTACGAGCAGAATTTTAAAGGGGTCTGGATCGCATGTTCATGATTTAGATTAGGTTTCCTTTAGCCGTTTTCCTTGTGATCTCTCTGAAATTCTAAATTTTTCACAGTAGAAATTCCAATACAAATACAGAGGAATTTTAATGTTATCAATTTTATTTGTCAGTGATTTTGAAAACATTTTGTATTATATAGAGTTTCCCATTCATCGAGCTAACGTGATTAAAATGTATAAAGCAATAAATGTAAACTTTAAAAGGGTAATGGCATAACAGCAAAAGAAAAGGGAATTCAGTGGAAAACCAATGCGAGCACTTCTACAAAAATAATCAAAAGACAAAACTTCCACAAGTTTTGCAATATACTGGAGAAGGGAGGAAATAAAGCATTGCCAACAAGCCACAGGTATACACTATGAAAGAAAGTGACAGTGTTGCCAAGAGGGACTGATACTGGCTTTGTATCCCCACTTCATTCATCTCGAGGGATGCAAGATTACATAGTGTAGTAGCACTGCTGTATCCTGATTCATTTGTGAGTCCTACAGAGTATTTTCCGCATTCCTAAGCTAGGAGAGCGTATGAAACACAGAGCCATTTGGAAAATTACTGACTCACATTTTCCTGACAGTGCTGAATACCCTCACGGTTTGAAGTTCAATTCCATACCAGTGGTAAGACAGGGTGAAAGTCTGAGTGACAGCTCAATCGTCATCACATGGGCCAATCAGAAAGACTACGATTAACCACACTAGTGTTGAAAGAAGAAAGAATAAAAGAGCAGCTACACTTCCCACTTGATCAATAGTTTGCAGTAACACAACAGGTAATGGAAGCTTGAAGGAGACACAGATAAAAGTGGCAGTATAAAAATTGGCACAGATGAAATATGGGACTCAGAACTGGGAGGTGAGAATTGGAATAGTTCAGAAGGAACAGCAATTAAACAAGGCGTGCAAGAGAGTGTTTGTGAACACGAGTATGCTACAGAACGTTTGGCATAGACGTGGCAAGTGAAGGAATAAAGGCTGGTAAGAAACCAAAACCCAGGTAAACAAAGAAACAGTGCTGCACTGTAATGAAAGAAGAAGGAAGAATCTATTCGGAAAAGGACAGATTCTTGGAGGGGGCATTATCGTAGAAAAGAGAATGAATCTTAAAATTTTAAACAGGGAAGTTCAACATGTGAGTGAGAAAGAGGGAAATGAAGTATGGAGTGTCCAAGAGAAATGGCAGTGGTACCTAATGTGAATTAAAACCACATCTTTCATTTTCACCGAGCATAAATTCTTGGAAGATTTCTTTCTACATATAATCTCACAATTTCCAATTAGAAGAGAAGTGCAAATTTAATTAATCATAGAAAACACTGTGACTTTCCCTGCCTTTACCCCAAGCGCACAAAAACCTGTGGGATATCCCCGAGGCTTCCAAGACCATCTCTATGTTTTCTATGCTGCAACAGCAACTCTGAAATGTGTCCCTGTCTTTATTGCCTTTCTGGATAAACTACATTGGGTCAGAGAAGGGTTAATGGACACGTGCTCTTTCTCAGTCTGGCATCATAACTTTTCCCTCAATCCCCAACTTGCCCAAACCCACAAGTGCAGTCATGATGCTCCACAAGGGCACTCCAGAAGTAGCAGGGCAGCTGTGCCAAGGGACTCGGAAAACCTTGAAGCCAGCAGGCAGGCCTGGGTCAGTGCCCAGAGGATGGCTGTGCTGCCGTACCATGGCACTGGTGGAGAAGCAGAGCTGAGACCTTCTGTACCAATCTCAACATTTCACTGCAGTACTTCCCGAAACAGCGAGCAGATGGCACGCATTTCACAGCAGTGTATCTGGAAATTGCCAAAACCAGGGCTATGCTAACATTTCAACAAGCTAAACAAGCACATGTAGATGCTTGAAAGCCGTTATTTTTATTCATTTAATTTTTAAGAGTGCCCCCCAAAAGTTACTTTCTTTATGCTCCATGCACTTTCTAGCAACGAATGCTACGAAGTGAGTCTGCACCACACCCACAAACAAGCAGTTAGTGGCTCTCTCCAGGGCTGGGCTAATAAGAGAAACTCGCAAAAAAAAAAAAAAAAAAAAAAAAAAAAAAAAAAAAGAACTAAGTAGTCAGTGCTATGAAAACTAGCTGGAACTGGGAATAACTCATTCTGAATACTCTGTTTTTCCCATCCAAGTATGGCAAGCTATATATGTGTACTATATAATCTAGAAATTGGAAAAAATAACAATGTGTCAACCAAGCATCCAGGGAGATGGAGGACCTGATACCAGGCGATGAACATCTCCAAGAAGCACAGAAAGTGCCTGCTCAAAACTACAAAGTGGGCACTTGCTTTGCACAGTGTTAACATCTCCTGGCCAGCCAAAGGCCTGTGAAAGCTGATTGCTCCTTTGCCTATCGATCTGAAACTCCGCTTTCAAATTGCTTCTAGCTTTTCTTAATTGCTATCTTCCTGTAACTGCTTGACAGTTTGACAGAGACTGCATTTCTGAGTAATTTGTCCTTTTTGTTTAGTTAGAATGAGGTTTAGGATGTGGTTAACAAAGGAAAATTGGGACGGAATATTTTGCGTTGGAACGTGGATGCACAGTGACACTGAAGGGGTCATTAATAAGTACAAATAACTGACATAAATTCTTACTGGCAGCTCCTTATGGTTGTGTCCACGAAATTGAAATCCTAAAATTTAATCTCACAGAAGAAGAACCTGGATTTCACAGTGGACTTGAATGTAGTGGAAGAAAAAAAGATTTCAATCTAGACTACAATATTCTGTGGTATCATCAGGGCAAGCAGAGAAGACAAAAGGGATGAGGGGATCCAAGAGATTGAACTCAAAGCAAAGGATAAAGCACTTGGCTCCCTATCATTCTCCTTCATTTCACTGTAGGGATCTAGTTATTTCTTGCTGATCCACTGAAGTGATTGGTATCTTATATTAACAGCATTTCAGCCTGTCACTTCCACGAACACCTGAGCCTGTCACTGCGTGCCTGCCATCATCCAGCCGGGTGTCCTAATCAAAAGACACAGTAGTATTCTCAGTGTTTCTTGTTTTACTCTTCATCTGATTAACGTGTACGTCTGGACTGAAAAGTCATGCAGAAATATTGTGCTTAATGCACAGGAGGCTTAGCAGGCATCTCCTCCAGAAGTGAGAGACTGCTAATGAGTGCTTCCCAATAACTTATTGATTTTAATCAAGTCTCCCTAAAGAAGCATGCAAGCAGCCACACTGACAGCTCTGTCCAGGAAGAAACAACAACAGGTAATGGAGCAACAGCGTCAGGAGAAGTATTAAAGACACCGCTTTTCATAGCAGTGATCTGAATCCAAACGCTGAACAGCACTTATCCAAATATATAAAACAAGAAGATGCTTCAAATTGCTCATTTGAAGCATTTTGCTCTGTTAAAAATAAGCAAACCTCAAGCAAAACCCATTAATAAACATCCATATATTTGGGCTAATAAAAACCTTTCATTGAAACTAAGCTACCAGTTTTCCTTTCGAAGGAGGGCATTAACATCAGAAGGCTTAAAGGGTTTTTCTGACAAGGCAAAGCTACGCTGAACCATTGTCCTGATTGACTGACATCAGATAATACATATTGGTCAAAAATGAACACTTCCAGAAAGCCCTGTTTCATACATGGAAATAAAACATTATGGCAAGTTTTGGCTATTGCAGCACTGTTATTAATTTTAAATAAATCTTTGCGGTATTTTGCTGTATTCCCAATACATGATGACCTAAGGAGCCTGCAGTTTAGATACTTGATGGCTGGTGGTATAAAAAGAAAAATACTGTGTGCAAGAGACCCTCTAAGAGCAAAGCCTTGAAGCACTATGCTGGATTTTAGAGCTGACACTTCTTTTACTTTGTACCGGGATCTGTGACTACGGTATGTTCAAATATGTTCTTTTGTCTCAGATCAAATGATCTAAATTGCCTTCAACCGAGTTACTGGAGGAACTGTCACTGTCCTCTTGGGAATATTTCCCATGTTGGAACCAAGGACAGTTTTTTTAAAGCCACTGCCATCTTGACTGCTAGGTTGAATTGTTGTTTCCTAGAAATCTCTATGGATTTGTTTGGATATTATAATTCTTTACCGTAAGTCTTTCTTTTAGAGAGTGACAGTTCATTTTTTTTCCTAGTAGAAAAGTGACCAAGTCTCCATAGGAACTGCGGCGGGTGTATTGCACACAAAAGCCCGTTGGTTTTATCAAGTCAGGGATCTTCCTTAAGAGCTGATGGATAGGGAAATCCAAATGTTGTAAATGTCAAAGGAACCTTTTTAGTATCTTTATCAGCAGTAGAGGCCACACTATGTTTAGGTGGAATGACTCAGTCTCGTCAGCCTCTGTGAGTTATCTGGAAACCACGGCGCTGCCCAGTCTTTCCTGTCTCTGCCATCTTTATCCTTGCCATGTCTCCTACATCAGGAATCACCTTCCCAAAAATGTTTTCCTGTGAATCAATCAGGAAACTTGGATCAAATTTATGGCTACAGATGCCCTTTGCTGGTTTTCATTAATGTTGTCTTCACTCGCATAACAAAGCAAAATAACTGCAATGAGGTACGCTGGTATTGCTACTCTCTCAGGAACCACTGAAGTCTAAGTGTCCATCAGGTGTAGCCCAAAACTTGCTCATCACGACCATCGTTGCAGCAAGTCTAGGTTCTAAGCTGCTGCAATATGTATTCAGTGCAAAGCACATTCATGGTTATCCTGATCGTGTATTTGGATTACAAAGGATGCACCCCTGCCATGCCTGGCTTACTTCAATTTATCTGTGAATTTACCAAATTCAAGCTTTTGAATATATAATCTGCAAGTATCTAACAATAACCTGCAAGAGCAGGCTGCCTGTAGCTGGTCAAGATGACCATTATTCAACATGTCCAAGTTGTTACTGCACATGATCTTATGCTCTGTTGCAACCAGATGCTCAGCAACCTGAAACACAGGTGCCAGGGCAAAGGCACAGCCGAGGCTCATGGTGGGGCTGGACATGGGGCCAAGCAGCTGCTCCCGGCTTCTGCTGCAGTCCAGACCCAGCCAAGCCAGAGCATGATGCTGATCCACTTACCATCCTAATTCTGTGTAAAGCAGCATTTCTCATCCCCTCCTAAATTCCTTTAACAGCACACCTGATGTTTGGGAAAGAAAGCCATGATCTGGCACACTGCCCTTCTGTGCTGAAAACCCGATTTTGCTGCAGTACCTGCCAGGGGTTCCTCAGCAATTCGGGAAATGACATATTAGACCTGAAGACCCTATTTACTGGCCCTCTTACCTTATGTGGATAGGCAGGAAGGAACATGCAATTGTTCCCTGTCTGTTAAATAGTGTGAGAGCAACCACCTTTGTCACAAAAAGCAACCTCCTCCCACCCCCTCCCCACCTGCAGATCTTGGGGACCAAGATAAAAGATAAACAGTTACAATAAGTAAAACTAATGATACTGGTTAAATAATAGTTTAAACATATTTAGTAAAGCATTACTGCTCTTTGTTACTGTGCTGGCTCAGTTTTAGCACTGCTCCAAATTTAATTACAATACTGAACTAGATTTTAAAGGCTTTCCATCTGCTAAGAAAACCTGGCATAGGGGTACATCTCATGCCACTTTTGCCTCCTTCTCTCTTTCCCAAAATTCTCAACATCTCCAAATTATCCCAGACCTTCACTCCTTGCATTTACTGTCTTACACAGAAACGAGGAAGTGTCAGCACACAGGTCAGGATGTAACCATAATTTTCTGAATCACCAGCCCTGAAGAACAGTTTCTCATATGAAAGCCATGTTGATTTGTGTCATGCAACTGCAGTCCCTCACCTCTCATTTCACCGCCAGAAAGGCCACATTTACAAAAGGAAAGCAAGTCAGCATTGGGGAAGAACCGTGTCAAGCAAAGTGTGTGGCTTATCACATCCACTGGCACCAGTCAGCAAAACCAGCTGCACAGGCTCTAATTGATTCGTGAGATTCAGTCTACACCGGAAGAAGGTGTTTCCTAAGCAGACATCATTCCTAGACTCACCAAATGCAGGTTTTGCAGATACAGGCAAACACAGACCACGACTGAACCGAGACTAAGGAAAGGCAAATATTAAATGAGGCTGCAACCCTGAAAGAGCATTAGGCAGAACTGGAAACAACACTTGTGAATTCTTTCTTCCACCAAAAAGACATGTTTATGTCATATAGACAGTAAGTAGATTTCTTTGAGAAAACCTGTTATATTATCTGAGTAAACATGTCAGTCAAGAACAACAACCAGCAATTTACAAAAATGATGCTTGATTATTTAACACTAAAAGAGTAAGGTTCCATGGGGAGAAATGTTTTTATTTACATACTGTATCTAGAACAGGTTTAGGCTGAGGTGGAATAAGCAAACCAAACATTAAGGGTTTTGTTAACTCAGCAAAACTCCCCAGGCATTGTACTGCCTCTGTAAGTACCTCTGGCTGTACTTTCGCAATGTGGCTCATCGACACATTCAAGTCCCTGCTTTGTGTACCTGCCAAGAGACCTTCTGATGAGCAAGAGGTCTTCCAAAGAGGAAAGAGATTCCCTCTTGTTTAGGGGAATAAGGCAAACCCGTAAAACGAGCTCGTCTCTGGCATTACAGACTCAAGAATTCTATTGATTCAGTGTGCTCAGCACATCACCTGATTCGGCTTCAAACTGTTAACTACAGCTGCGCACAAAAGGCAACGGCGGGATTGCATGTAGCTCCCCAGTTACGGAGGTTTTGATTGCTGGAGGTTAATTTTCTCATTGTACTTTTGTGACGTTTCTCCTAACTTAACATTCTTTTAAGGTAGCCTGTGTTGAGGGAATTATCTTGTTTTTCAAAGCAAATTTCAGCTGATTACTAAGTATTTACATACTGTAATTTGAATGTCTAATTATACAATTAGTGTAAATACATGTAATATGGTTTATTTTTCACAAAAGCTGATAAGGTACATTGCTTTTTGCATTCCAGTGTTACGAGATTTTCATTGCTTGTAATACACCATCCAAATATTCACATTAAAAGCTTCGAGTAAAAGCTGTTTATTTATCAGGTAACACTTTCCAAATGATCTGAAACACACTTCATACTATAAGAAAAAAAAAGACATCTGCCTCATTGCTAAAGACTAGAGCTCCCAACACCTTCCACTCCTAAATTAAAGAATTGCCTTAAGCCTTTGTATTTTTTTCCTCGCAGGACTTTGTGGTACGTTTTCTCCCACCTTAAACTACCCAGCACTGCATGAAAATTCACCTGTTGGCTTCGTTAATACATCACTGCTGACCCAAGAGACGCTTTCACGTAAGTTGTACTGACATTTATGATGATACTCTTGATGAAATAAGGGA
>NW_010394774.1:78624-88071 GCF_000710305.1 Buceros rhinoceros silvestris
AAGAGCACTTGGGAAGATGAACGGAGAAGATGCCCCTCATGTTTTAGAGCTGCTTCCTTTTTAAGCAGCTATAGGTAAGAACTCTAATCAGAGGGCAGGGAAGTGCTGCTTTAGTCTCAGTTGCTGAAGCAGTAACGTATAGGCAGCGTGCTGCAGAAAGCTGCCAGCCACCTTTGCTTCGCCTCAAAAATGCCTCATCTGTTTCTAGAATCAAATTTGACTATACCTGAGGCTTCAAACATAATGATATTTCTGTAAGGTTTATAAAATTTCATTTAGTACTAAGCAATATTTGGATCGGTGCCTTTGTGAGCAGACGTTGGCACTGCGGTAGGCACGGCCATCACCCGCGGAACATACCCAAAGGATACGCTGGGCGGCTGGTGAGCGCGAGCCCTGTGCTGCACATGGGGACAAGCGAGGTGACAGGAGCTCCTGTGTGGGAGGGCGTGGGGACCCAGAGCAGCAGCACAGAAGAAATGCTGTTTCACTGTTTCATTGCTCTTGGGGCAACCTGTTTGGAAGTGATCAGGACTCTTTTTACCCTCCAGAGATGCAGCACCTGACAGTGATTAAAACAATTCTTTATACACTAAATCCACAGAACACAGATTAACACCTAATTCTTTCAAATTACTGCACAGGTTCTGACAGACTGAAAACCAGCAGAGAGGCTTCCACAATTTCTGTAAAGCATGGACCTTTATTTCTGGCAGAATATAGGTTTATCTCAGAGTGGGTTTATATTTTAACTATGATTTTTCTCTCACCCAAGCTACTGTTGAATTCACATGTTTCATTTTTTAACACTTTTTTTCCCAGATTTGACTTTATTTTAATTAAGCATATGGAAATCTTATTTAAACAATGTCAAAATATCAATTATGTAAGGAATGCTTCTAAATTATATGTTACAAAAAGATTTCTTTCTGTAGATTTCCTTAGCTTAGTATTCACCTCACGGTGGAAAATTCCTTCAGCTGGATATTGGATTTTAGAGCACCTTGGAAAACTGCGTCATCATTTCACGAGACTTTAGTCTCATGCTGTCAACATGAAGCTTTAACTTTAGCAGCCACTGTCATTCTCCAACGGACATGTCCTTCAGAGAAATTAATTTTAAAAGGGCAACTGTAACAAACGCAAAACTAAAACCAGGGACCTTGACACTGGCCTCCACAGCACGAAGAGCTACGAGCCTTCTCTCTTGTGGAGATGGCTTGGACTAGCCTGTGTGTCTAAGGGACAATAACTGAAACTCTGAAAGCATGTGGCATTGTCCTAATGTATACACCAGATTGTGCTGTCCTTGATCATACTGAAAACCGTCTTATCCTGAGAATAAGATAATCTAAAATGGTACTATTAAGAGCAGGTCACCTTTTGAGATGCGAAGATGTCAGGTTCTGGCCCAAAGATAGCACTTCTATACTTTTATTTCCTACTCTCACTGAAAAATGGAACACCATGAAACCAGTCAAGAGACTCCGTGTGCAAGAATAAATGAAACCTGTGAAATGAGTACATTTCAGGAAAAAAAAAAATTAAGAAAAAGGAAGTTTACTTTGTAAATACACTGCACCACATAGTTTCAAACACACACTTCTTGAAATTCCGTGCCCAGCAGTCGAATATAGTCAAGACCCAAAAGCTGTTGAGCATATACTCAATTTTCAGCTTATTTTTATGCCCCTCCCAGCCTCAGTGAGATTTAAGGATGTGTTTAAATTGTCTATTTAATCAAGGATGCAGTTATGAGGATAATAGATATTATATATAAATACAGCATATATTTTTCCACTGTAAGATGCAACTTACAAACCAAGTGCGAGGAATACCATGTTCGGCAGCATTCCCTAAGGGCGTCTGGATCTGTAAACACACGGATGTAATGCATTTCTTAATGCAATTTTTCTTCCATCCTCTGACAGTTACAATACAAATAACATTTTCTCCTTAGGAAGGAATCCAAATACAATCAAACCAGTACACTAATATCTGTTAAGGTAATCTTCAGCTTTGTAACTGTTTTAGAACTCCATTTTGTGAGAGACTACAAGAAACTGGACACAGACACGAGGCAGCAGCCTTACATCACATCCCACGGACAGACCACGCACCGCTAGCACAGCTCTGGTACACCTGGTGTTACTTTGCTGTGGAAGACAGAGGTTTCTCTCTGCCAGCCTATGACGGATGCTTAGACATGATTCTTTAGCTTTAGCCTCCTATTTATCTTCTCAGTTTGCTTTCCAACAGCCTTTGCATGAGCCCTCCGCAAGTTAGAAGTCTCACCGGAAAGCCTGGATAGACGGGAAGGCCGGATGCGCCTCCTGTCCCTTACTGAGAGCCATTCTGCAGGAGAGTGTATTTCTGAGAACGTGGAAGGGGGAGCCATGCCCAGATCAGATGCCACAGTTACATCTACTCCCACAATGCGCTGCTTAAGAGCGGATTTTCCCACCAACGACCTAAGTCAGGCCATCAGACCTAGTTAAGTGAGACTGGAAAGATCTCTTGTCTATCAGCCAGAATGAACCAATTCAGTCTCTATCAAAATGAAATCACTCCCAAATAAACACAGTCAGACCAGCCACTCATTTATATGTGCTGGACTAACGAGCAGACATTCAAAAGAGCATGACAAAAAAGCCAGAAATTGGCCTGGGGTTCAGAGGAACATAAGGAATTCCTAAGATGGCTTATTTCAAGAACTTGCCAGTTAATCAGGAAATACATCGAAGCACAAAACCACCAGACTGGAAAACTCAGCAAAAGATCCAGAAGTTGGAATAAATGTGGGTTGTGAATATTTTGTTCAAATTAATATTCTGGCAGCTACATTTTGAACAAGCTGTAATTTGTATAAGGCACCTTCTGTTAAATTTGTGGCACAGAATTACAAGGACCAATCCAACTTGAAATCAAACCATGGATTTGCATCAGAACATCTATTTACCCTTACGCACCCAGGCTTAAACTACTGACAATGAGATATCAAAAATAAGAGAATATAGATGAACACTTAAATAATTTTCCTTCAAAAATAAAAGATCTATTTTATCTCTCCAAGGAAACTAAAGCAAAAGGACCTGCGGAAGTCTTTGACCAATGCTTGTGCTGTGACAGCCTTTGTTCTATATATTAATTTTGTATGACACACAAATTCATAGCTAGCAATGAGGCTTTAGGAACAGGATTAAGAAAAGGGCTAATCTATCAGCTATGTTGTCAACACTATATTTAGAGAGAGGAAGGTAGAAGTATTAATCTGTCAAAAATCAGCGCCATGGCCAGCGCTCACTTCTGCAGAGTGGCTGAACCAAAATTTTGCTGCCATACATTTCGGTTTTGAGTGCTTACTAAAGAGGTAAATCACTTTAAGAAGGGTATGTAGCACAACAGTGACAAAATAATCTGGTAGAGAAATACAGCTGACAAATTATAACTTGAAGAAAAATGAATGACTGACTGTTCCTGCTAGGATAATATGGGAACTAATGGAAAAATAGAACAAGCAGCATGAATTTTTAAAACAAAGAAAGAAACAGGAAAATTACTTTAGTTTTATTGCAACACTTATGCACTCTACAAGTATTATTTGATCTCTGATTCAACATTTTATGTGTCTCAATTTTTTGCTCCTTTTGTTATTACTAGCTGTGTCAGCCATACTGGTTATGCTCAATACAAGTAATCAATACCTAGCAGTCCAAGCAGGTAATTTTGCTTTCCCGTCAGTGACCAGATGTTGATTTTTCAGAGATATGTCAGCCAAGCTTCAGTGGCCACACTCAGCACTAGGTGGATTGCACAGGCTCTTCAGAATGACACCACTGTTGTTTTTGCAAAGTTTCTTCACAATGGAAGTACAACTCCAGCTGGCAAACTAGTTTACAAATATCCACACCTCTGGTAAAAGCAAAACGTAATCCCCAAACCAGGAAGTTCTGAACTTCTCTCTGAGGACTAGAACACGGCTCCACAGTCTGTTCCAGACTCCACAATTCTAGAAAAAAAGAGAGCTCGACTGCAATTCTGAGAAATGCAAAGGAAGTCTTCCAAGGAGAACTGCTCGAGATGTCAAAAAACCCCAAGGAAGGATCTGTGAAGACTGGAACCATGAGGTACACGTGGGTTAAATCCCAGGACAAATGCGTGAACTAGGATGTCCATCCTATGCCTGGGAGTGCCACAGTCCACCTGCAGTGAACGGCACATTTCCTGAGGTGCTCCTAAGCCAGCCCAAGCCTGGGGCCCTGGCTGAGTTGCGACAGACACAGTAAGAGACAAATCTCTTTACCTTCCTCGGGCTATCTGTGCAAAAAGTGTTTGCTGAAGCACCTTTCGTTTCTTCTGCAGGGTAAGTAGATAAATGTAGTAAATTTCTTAAAGCTGCAGATTTATATAACTCATGCTTATAGTGATGCTGTCCAGGGAGGAGTATTTTAATACGAAGAGCAGGGTCTTCACATGACCTTAAGAGCTTACACCCAACCCCACATTCGGAGTCTGCAGAGCTGTGAACTGCAAACACCAGCTCTGCTGGTGGTTGGCAAGACGAAGCACTTGTAAACTGCACAGTTCAGTTTAGTGGGATAAAAGACTCAGTGCTCAAACCAGTTTGGAGATAGAGAAGAAAAGGCTTATGTAAGGGTGCGACTATAACGTTTTATAAACTACCTGACTACCCGAGCAGCCCCCTGAATGGCCAAAGAGCAATTGCTTTTCAGCAGAACTAGCCACTACACCACCTGCTTGCTGAGGAAAGTCACTGGCAGAAAGAGAGCGACTCGCAGGAAACCTCTGACCTCCTGCTAGAGCTGTCCTCTTCCCCTCTTTTCTCCTTCACCATCACTCATATGATTGTAAAAGAATTTAAGAAGGGAAAAGAAGCCCAGATCAATTTGATTTTAATTAACTCTATCTAAAAAGCCTCTGTCAGTTACAGTGAAAATTTTCCAGAACATGTGATTTCTTTCTAACACACATGAAACCACCTTCTACGTCATCAATGAGCATAAAGCAAAAGCCTCTCACGCAGGATATTTTGTGAAGGACTGTTGCAGTACACTGTTATGGACGCTGGGTGGCAGTATGGACGGTCGGAAGATTACGTGCTTACGTGCTTACGTTACAGGAATGCAGTAACCGCCCAACGATGGGCGGGGTTTAGTAGAGATACATAGCCCTCTGTGTTAATCAATAAAGCGGACATTTTGCATCTTCTGTATCAGAGTAAAGTGCATAAATGGACCCTTGACGGTAGAGGTCAAGTGCTAAATATCACAATAAGTTACCACAAAGGACAGAGTTGCATAAATGGAAGAACTTGTTTTACATCGTTCTGTTTGACATATAATAATTCTTCGTCTTTACGGGTATATTGTAAAAGTATTTCTAAACAAACTCTTATCATGAACTCATCAGTATGCATGTTCTGTGCTCACATTTAGGAGCTATTTATAAAATCAATTCTGTTCCGGGCTCTGACAAACAAAACTGAAATGCAGCTGTGAGACATGTTAATAATTTTCATTAGTTCTAAACAGCCTCAATAGAAATTACATTCTTACTTGTTAGAACGTAATAATCCTGGAGAACCTACAGGAAAGGTGACTTTTCTGTATTCTCTTATTTGTTAATCGAAAGAAAGAAGGGGGAGGAAAGAAATGGATAAAAATTGAAAGGAAAAAGTAAGATGAAAACTTAAAAATCACAGATGTACATGCTTGAAGCCATGCTGACTAGCAAAAAATTTCAGCATCGCTGTCGGAAATCAATGTACACCGAATTACCTTTGCATCCTTTATTACATTGGAGGAGTATTTGCTGAAATTTTGAACGAGCTTGTTATTTTAAAATCTGAAAACCTCATGGTATATATAAAGAGCCAAAATTCAGCAAATACAGCTTTGAACAAAAAAAGATAAGCACTTTTTTTTTTTCCCGGGGTGGGAGAGGGGGCGGGGAAGTGGAGTTTACAGTGATTCTTTTTTGAGAATTAGGTCATGGTAAAGAAAATAACAAATATTTGAATACAGTGGTGGGGGGAAGGCTTCAGAGAAAATTAGATTAATTTAATCTTTAAATTGTCTTTAAATAACAATCCATAAATTAATAAGAGTAAAAATTATGTTTATTTCCCCTTTTCCTCTGTTTGATAAAGAAGGTACATAAAGCTGTTCTGTTTTTCCTGACAAATATTTTGGAAGGTTTAATTTTGTTTCTTTAGAATATTATGCTTTTTAAATTCTGAATTGCTGAAGAACTAGCTGAATTTCTTTTTTTTTTTTCCGTAGGGATATTTGTTGACTAAAGTGAGATTATTCTGAAGTATTCTTTAAGCATCAGAATTATAGAACAGTTGCCAGAACAAAATAATTTTAAAAAGAAATGTCTTAATTAAACATTCCTTCCAATTAAAATTATTACATTTTGAGTCTTTCAGGTTTTTCTATGGTTTTTTTTTCATTAAATCTCCCGGCTACGCTTGAGTCCCAGAGCAGGCAAACATGAAGAAAAGATGAAGGAGACTGATCAGAAAAGTCAGGTTCGTCAGCCCAGGCCCAACAACAAAGCAGGCAGCTACCACCCGAGCCTTGCCACGCTCTGCCCCTCTGACAGGACCCAGGGGCTACCTCACATCCGTGCCCTTGCCCATTCTCATGTGACAAAGGCATCATAAATTCATCCTTTCAGTGAGAAACATTTCACATGGAGAAAACCTCAAGATATGTCCTTGTTGTCACCCTCATCTTCTGGCTAGAGTAGAAACAGCCACTGAGCCCCTCCCAAGGTGCCCAACTCTTCAGGCACTGACTGGGTAACTTCCTTGCACAGCTCACAGCCATAAATTCTTTAACAGTTGGGAACATAAAAATTAGAAGCTCTATTATCAAAGCTATCAAACTTCCCTGACTCTGTGAAGTTTGTTGTGCAACCTAAACACAGTATTGGAGCAGACAGGTCCCAAGCTGCTCATTTTTAAGAACGAGACTGAGAAAAACAGGAAAGCAAATTCAGAAGCAAACTGTATCGCAGACAAACACCTGAGGACTGTACTTAGTGACACAGAGAAAGAAATGCAAAGCATTCACTTGACTGAGAAGACAAAATCTTCCCCTCCTCCTCTCCCAAATGATTTAGGCAGTAGTCTTCTAAATATCAACAGATCAGATCTTTTAAGAGAAGGTTCTGAAGAGGCAGACAGGCAATGACAGTGATAATCAGAAGCTCCAGAATACATTTATTTCAAAGGAAGGTCGTATATAAGCACTTCTGAGAATCCACCAACCAATCCTTTACACATACTTTAATACAAGTCATTTTTGCAAATGAAACACAGGTTCATGAAAGGAAACAAGTATTTTCCAATGTTCTTCGTTTTCTGAATATCGCAATACAAAAGAAGTTGGTTGGCTTTTCCCTTTCTGGTCTGTTTAAAATGCTACTTAAATCTGTACATTTTTGAGCAAACTGCTACTTCTTTAATTCCACAAGAGAGGTAACGGACACTGGTTTCTGTGTAATTCTAGTGTGATGTTTTTGTGGGTGGTTTTCAAAGCACACAGTATATAATGAGGGATACTGTAGACATTGTAGACAAGAAAATTTGGAGCTTTAGGTGTCTTTTTTTGCTGAGGTTTCCCATCCCCCTGTCTCTAAGTAAATTCTAAGCGATTGGACATAAAGTGGAGAGTGAATTGATGCTCCCAATCACCAGTGGGTATTTAAACTTTAACAAGGCATTATCTTATTTTAAACCACATGTCCTGCAGTATATTCAGAGAAAGGGGATTTCTTCCACCCAGAATCAGGGAAGAACGGCAATTACGAAACAGATCACTACTCCAATCTTCCTACAGGCCAATTGACACAAGCCGGCAAGAGCCACTTGTGAGCCGCAAAAGTAAAATCTGAGGAAGAAAAGTGCACTATTGTACAGCGATATCATTCGACCGGGCACAAAGAGCCGTGCTTCTGAAGATGATGGAAACAGAGCATTCTCGTGATTGCACTGGAAAATGAATGTGTTCAGCATCTCTGAAAAATCAGGATAACACTGAATGAATGGTTTGTACATAATTACTGGGTATAAAAACCCTACACTGAATAGCAAAATATGCGTTTGTGTAAAAAAGATCCCAACACCATGTGATTTCTCTTTGCACAGTAACAAGAGTCTTAAAGCGTCTATTAAATGTAATATCAAGTTTCGTGCTGCTAATGATTTCAACGCTTTCCTACCAAATAGGTATAATCCTAAAATGTTTGTATTCAAAGATCGGCAGAAAGGAGAATACATGATACGTGGGACAATAATGTATTGATTTACAATCTTCTATCTGTAGTTGCACTTTGGAGCTCTACTATAAGGAAAACATTGTAGAAAATTCCAACCACTCTTCAGTTTAACTGGGTTTAACTTCAGCTGGCTCCATGAACATCTAACGAGACAACCGGTAGTCAGTTATTATTCATCATATAAGGATCTATCGTTCTCTCTTCTCACTTTATTTTTCTTCCTTTGCCCCAGTTTGTTTTGCTTTGCTTTTTCAGGTACGTTTTATTAAAACTGAGAAGGAAAGGCTGAAGCTCTGCTATCACTGTTATCCAGAGATGTAAAAACCTGTTCAGAAATATCGCTTTCCAGTCCTGGAGACAACAGGTTTTAACAATTAACTTCAATACGCATAAAACAGTGAGCTCTAAAATCCACTGAACCGGATTTTGTTTGGTATCAGCAAAGAAATACCTAACTACTGCTCTCATGGAAGCTTGCACAAACCCTGAAATAGAAGGAAACTACTGTTATCCTTGAGGACAACTTTGCCTTCCATGTAATACCAGTGTCAATAATGTTAAAACAAATTCTGTAACAGTAAATATTAATAATACATAGTATATATTAACAATAGAGTGTTCCATTCCTTTGCAAAATTTTAAAATAACACTTATTATATTGCTTATTCATTGTTATTTTGGGTTTGAAAGTCAAGAAAAGGATTGTGTTTTCTGTAGACAGTATCTTAGGATTATTATTTTAGTGGAAAATTAATGGAAAATATTCACAATGTCCCAAGGTTTTATGTTAAAATCACTGTTAATGGGAGCCTGATTTAGCGTACTAAAGGACTAGACCTTTTCTCAAAGCCCTTATACTGAGTGGTTTTTTGTTTGATCACAAAACAGACATGGTATGAAGACTCAATTTACATAATTCTTTGAATGTAAACAATATAGAAACCCACTAAAAAAATTATTTGAAAATCAGTATCATTGATACATTTACCGAGTTACCAGTAACAAGAGGTACTTCCTGGACTCTTGTTTTAAAAAGACCTTGGGGAATTTCTGATTTCTCTTTAAACACCTTGAAATTATAAATAATCCTGTCACAATTTCTTTCTCTTTTACTGCAAGCTGAAATCCTGTCCCTGGCAT
>NW_010394774.1:88218-123004 GCF_000710305.1 Buceros rhinoceros silvestris
AAGCCTGGAATACTTGTTTTCCATCAATTTTACAGTATCTGAAGTGCAAAAGACCTAACAAACCATGTCTACACAAAAGGCAGGACCAATTTAAAATAACACCAGACCTATTTCAAACAGGTAAAAACCACAACTTACTTTGCCACCTTCTCATTTCAAATTTATGCTCAGTTACCACCCGAACAGTAAAGGAGCTTCACTGAATTGAAAATGCAGAATATAAACACCAGCTGCAAGCACGCTGCTGCAGATTTTCTGCACGTTACCTGTGGGTTTCTAAATAATAACATCTTAGCATATATATTTTGCAAGTTAAACTGCTAGATAAAAATTAAGTATTAATAAATGATTTTGATCATGTTTCATAACTACTATAGAGGGTCTTTTATAGTTGGCCCACTGACTCATTCTTTTTTACAAGAAGATAAGTCAAATCAAATTTTCATAATTCATCCACCATCTAGATTAAAGGATTCACTTCCACAATCTTAAACTGCTGCCAAGGACCAGGTTATTGGGAAACCCACACACACTTTTCTTTCCACTACACACTTAGTTTTTAAAAGTTTGCCAAAGTTGGGTTTTTTCTGCTACTTTACAGAAGTTCCACAACACTTCAAATCCTCATCCCCACATTTTGACACCAGTGCAGCTTCCACCATTAATAAAGCTGCCTCTTCAAAAGGCTTTGTCGCCTACTTGAGAAGAAGTAATACAGTGCAACATTCATACAGCGAGGAAGAATTGCATTCTTTTCACATTTTCAGCAAAAGCACCTACAGGTCAATGTTTTACATCTCTTAGGTTTTACACCCACAGTTATTACTGCTAATTGCTAGTGAGAGGGTCTGAGAGTCACAGCGAGACCCCACTGCGAGGATGGGACCTGAAGATAACTGTCCATGTGCCTCCTGAAAAGAGAGAGGCCACTACTCAAAATTACACCGAAGGCTGAACAGTTGATCAACAGAGTGAAGTTAATGAGATGCTGTTCAATCTGACTGTAAAAGAAAGGTAAGGCTCATAAAAAGGCTTTCATGGCTAAGCTATTCGAAATTTATTATCGTGACCAGGCAGGGAGCGGTGCATACTACCACGTTGTTTCTGTGGGCAAGAAGCAGACTCAAGTAAATGAGAGGGAGCTGGCAAAGCTGGGCAGCTGACACCTAACGGTGTGTTTACAAACTAAAAAGTTACAAGCTGACTTAGCTGACCCAAAGTTGTCTTGTATTTAAAGCAGAAGTCACAGAGCCATGTGACTTTTGCCGTACGAGTCTCCTGTTCATCATCACAGTGTAACAACTTGGCACGTGCGGTTTTTACTCATGGCACTTTTTAGATGGAAGGTCACTGTCTGAACAAGAGCTAAGTAAGAACTGACAGTTCTCGCTGCGCACCACACGACAGCGCACGCTTTCAAAACCAGGCAGCTACTGTTGGCAAATCCGAAGTCTGAGAAGAAACATCCGAAACCTTGGTAAGTTCTTAGGCTTAGTGGAAACCAGTACTAGAAATGCAGCCAGGGAAATCTCCCTTGTTACTGAGATATCCATGCAGGATCAGGTACAGATTTTAGCATTTGGAAGGAGTTTGACAGAGCTAGTGATAAACAGAAAACATGCATTTCACAGAGCAACAGTCAAAATGCTGTGTGCCTGAACTAATTGCTTTGGGGCCAGGCCATCACCCACAAGTTGAAACCTTAGTCAGATAATGGACCGAGAACATCAGCAATGGCAAACAGGCTCAACCCCCGCAGGCATATACCCAGTGAAACACACGGCCTTCTATTCCAAAACTCAGGCTAACTCCGTGCTGTAGCACAAAATTCAGTACTGTAGGTTAAAAAAACCAGCAAGGTTCTCCTCGTGAAAAATCAGGTTGCTTATTTTCTCCAGCCAGTTCATGGTATAGATTCCTGCCCTGTGATCATGCTTGTCATACTGGCAATGTTAAAAAGGACAGACGGTTTGTGGAACAGCAACAACAGAATAGGAAAAGGAAGGGGAGAAAAGGGGAAGGGGAGAAAAGGGGAAGGGGAGAAAAGGGGAAGGGGAGAAAAGGGGAAGGGGAGAAAAGGGGAAGGGGAGAAAAGGGGAAGGGGAGAAAAGGGGAAGGGGAGAAAAGGGGAAGGGGAGAAAAGGAGACAGGGAGAAAAGGGGAAGGGGAGAAAAGGGGAAGAGAGGGATGGGACCCTGGTATCATAAAAATCACAAAAGATTGTTTTAATGTTGGATGTCCTCGAGGTTTGTGATTTAAAGGTATCACATATGCAACAGGTAGGAAGCTCACAGGAAAACAAATCATACAAGCATCAAAGGGCAAAAGTATGCACTTGTCTCTACGAGTGAAACACAGCGGGACCAGCCATTAGCAAAGATATTTGGGGTGAAAGAAATAGATACACGCACAGATACTCTGAGCAGAGCAATTGGATAAAGCTCCTACAGACAGGAGAGTTGTAAAGCACTAGGAGAACACTTGGCTAAGATGAAGTGTCATCAGCACACCCAGCTCCGTGGCTGGCTGATTTTGGAGAGGCCGCGTCTTGTTGAGCTGCTACTCTTCTGAACTGTATAGGCTACCTGTGCTGCTCTTCTGAACTATGTCCAGTATAGCGCATCCAGTGCTGAGGGCTATGAAGTGTGCACACCTCTGGGAGCCCAGAACAGAGCCCATCATATCAGAAGATGGAAGTATACAGAGGTGGTAAGGCAAACTGAAGCGATCAATACCAAATGTGAAGTGAATGATAATCTCTTTACACAGTAAATTCCTATTCCTTTAACTTTTTAACTTCTAATACTTTTAACTTGTGCTTATTTACTATCATCAGAAATAAGATTCAATGACATACATATGGTCAGAGGCAAAGTAAGGGGTATAGTAGAAAATTAAAATAGAAGAAAACACCCAAAACTACTTTTCAGCATGTTTGAGAAGCATTGGTTTGATTGGCATTTCTTGTAACTTGGAGAAACATAAATATTGATTTCTTCCCAAATATTATTTGATTTGCAAACTCCAAAGACATTTGTTTGCATGTTAAGAGATCAGTGTATTTCAATATTATCAGTACAAAAGGATAGCAAACAAAGTGCAAATGGAACGGAGTCTTAATAGGTATATATAAAGCTCGTGAAAAGTTTATGGTTCTGGAAACTACACAAACTCTCAGAAAAGGTAAGACGCCTTCCTGATTCTTCACCCTGCCACATACAAACACTACCTAAAAGAGCAAAGTGAAAGTTTTGGATGAGAACGCGACTGGGGTTCTGTGCTCGGGCATTGCTCTGCGGGCCTTGAGCTGGGCTGTGGTGAGCAGCAGCAGGGCCCTTCCAGCCAGGCAGCACGTGCTGCCCCAGCGGAGAGCGCGAACTGAGCCCCCCGGCCCTGCTGCAGATGCCACCGGAACTGAGCACCTCGAATCAAACGCCTACTCTGCTGCCGGAACACAGACAACTGGGAACCAGATCAACCGGCCGGAGTTCCAGTGCTCGCACACTTTGACACCCGATTTTGAAAAGGAGCCCTCCTGACCACGCGCACCCAGTCCTTGACCACTTGCTGAATCAACTCCTCAGGACAAAACCCAGATTTCATGGAAATCAACAGTGTGCTGTGTAGCCCTGTACGAGTCACTCAGGCACCCACGGGCTCACGTTACACTGACGCGTTTGAAAGGGAAATAAAGAATGTTACTTTGAAACATCCAACACACAAAGGTAAGTTGCCATGTTTGGAGAGGCAGCAAAACATTTGCTGAAAAGGTTTCCCAAAACGGTAACAATGTTAGAGATTTCTTCCATTTTAAATGAAAAGAACATTCTATATTTAAAGAAAGACAAACAAACAAAACCCACCACCCTGGCATTTGGACTACATTCCCAAACTCAGCCAGACTAAGAATTATACAAGGAGAAAAAAAACCCCAAACTTATTTATTCATCTTTAGAAGTTGCCGATATATTGATAGAGATGCGAATAAACATAAAACTCACCATCAAGTATCAGAATTAGAATACCGAATATTGCTGATGGATTAATTCTGTTTTTCCAAGCTATTCAGATAATTAGACATACTAAGTTCAGAGCTATTTTTGCAATGATAATGGACTTGTTTTGTTGTGGTCTATTTAACAAACCATTGGGCATTTTTTTCTAAAGCTTGTTTACATTTCTGTACATTCTAGTTTTATTGATATTCCATCCTTTGGATTACAGTGTCATGCTGACAACACCATTGAAACAGCTCAAGACAATACAACCCTCACTTTTCAGAGCTTCTACAATAAATCAGACTACAGTAACTCTTTAGATCCTTCTTAAATTGCAATACGGCAGACTATGCTAAATCACTTTCTTTTTAATTTTATATGTACACACACGCATGTGTGAGAGAGAACCCTAGATACAGCCTCCATTCAGAAAACTTCCGGAGCATTAGTAAAAATTGTTCAAAATTTTATGTACCTTTAAATGATGTATAGGTACCTCACCAAAGTCACAAACATACACAACAAAATCTAGATATTTTTGGTTTCAATGCTTGTAACACATTTAAATTTAGGCACATACATGCAGGAATAACCCTAATCATACTTATCAGGCAATTCTTACCCTTTCACTGAGTCAGGTTTCAAGATGCAGCAAATATTGTACTGTAGTCCCACTGGTCTCAACAGTCTATTAGAACATCAATCGCACCAGTCTTTGCATCACGCTCGCCAAGAAGGCATACGGAGGTGCCAGACATCCTCAGCCCCCAGCATGGTCTGAGACAACGTTCTGCACCTCACGCAGTCAAACATTCCAGCAAAAGCTCATAACCAGCACTGGCTATTCTGAAATACGGAAAGATTTAAAGAGAAGCATTTCTATAGCCTCACACTTTGTTGTGCTCATTCCAAATCTGATTAAGCGATCGAAAGAACTATCTGCTCTAGCCGTGTCAAGAAATATTACCTGCCACAGAAATCTCACGCATAACAAATGCACATATGCATGCACACTCTTGTTTAAGATATACGCACACATATTTTGTTGTCACTGATGTCATCTGGCTGCAATGAAAATAAACAAAAATTGCACAGCATTTTTGAAAGACTACAGTCACTTAACAGTAGTATTCTTGAAAGGTTAAACGGTTAGCCCAAATACATCTCGAAACACGGCTTTAACATGTTACAAATGAATAGAAGCGAAATATGAAAGGTAACAGAACGAACTGTAGCATTATATAATTAAACACTGCTTCTTTCCTTCTGGGTACCATTACTCACAATGTGCAAATGTATTATGCAAAATAACATTAAAACAGAATCTGCATCTTACCCCCGGGTTCATTCAATAGTCATAATGAGTTATAAAAAAAGAAGGTAATTTAGGATGAAAATAAAGCTTTTAAAAATAAGATTTTTCATATTGTCCTTCAAAGATCAATCCAAACAGAGACTTGAAAAGAACATTATGCCTGTTTCAGTATAGATCCATCTAAATCTCTGCTTTTCATTCCTATCTCACATGCCAAGAGTCCCCCAAGGACTGATTTCTACCTTTATTTAAAAAAAAAATTTAGAAAAGACAACTGTATTCTCAATCAAATGTGTCATCGGAACATATACAAGAGCACTGAATACTAACTTGAATACCTTAACCTTATGCACATTGCATTTCCAAAGCTACTATTCTGTGGGTTGGAAAGGATTACTGAATCACCTTATGTAAGCAAATTCTCGATGAATTTCCATTATGTATTCTGTTTTATAATCCCAAGATAAAAAACTGCATCTGTGCCTCATCTTCATAAAGTTGTTTGTTGTTTGGGGTTTTTTTATTAATCCCTCATGCAAATTAGAAATGAAGATTTATTTATTTATTTATGTGATTCATCCAAATCAGCTTTGGTGCTTTATTCTTACGTTACGGTTTAGCTCGGGATCCATTTTCTCGGGGGATTCGTGTTCTCTGTCCGTAACTGCTTTGCTCCTTTCAGCAATGCCCTGACTGTGTACAAGACAGGGACGGCAGGAGTTCATTTCTGTGTTCTTTATTGAAAAACATTATTCTGAAGGTGGCAATTAAACATTGTATAGTGTGAAATGATATTCATCTCCTTAAGGGACAAACCTCAGTTTTGCCCTTGCACTACCCTTGAGTCTCAAAGAAAAAATTGAGCCGATGCCTATGAGGACTGACATGCTGAGCACAAGATTGCACAGTGGTTTTGGTCAATTTAAGCAAGGATTCCACTGGACAACCCTGTCCTGACTTTGTGCGTCCTTCCCTTTGGCTAGAACTGTGCTTTTACAAAACATAGCGATATAGCTCATCCACCTCATCACCCAGCCTCCCTCCCCAGAATGTCTTTGGTTTTATCCCTACCCTAAATTCTCTCCATACCCTGCCACTATTCACGTCACTACACCGAAAAAGTAAAAACACAGCTTAAAGGCAGAAAAAAGTAAGGCAGAATTGTTCCAGGCCTGGTCACCCTAAATGTCACTTGGCTCTACCTGAGCTGGTGTGCACTGGTATCCTGAGATAATATCTGAGATGGCCTCACCTGCTCAACAAGGGAGCCATGCCCCAAGGCTCTCATAGCATGGGACAAATCTGGAAGCAGACTGACAGAGAACATGAGGGACAAGGTCAAAGCCATACCGTACCAATCCCTAACACAGAGGAGTGAAGTAGCTAATGATGCTAAAGCTACGACAGTGTAATTCTGATGTGTGTTTAGAAAGTGTCCCAAATCATGGTTCAGTGTTGTAACCTGTTACAAACATCTCGTGTATCCAGCATGTCTTTTAAGCAGTGTTACCCATTTTCATTCGTCTGTCTTTACGTGAAATCAGCTCCCCCAGAGCTAGGTAACAAAACATGCCTCTATGTCAGACAACTAGGTTTTATACTTAATTTTCCAATTAGAAGAAATTCAACTGCAAAGAGCAATTGAAATAGTAAACATTTCCAGTGTGTTTGCTCCTTAAAGGAGTCAAACCACTGCTAACACAAGGGGAAACAAATTGCTCTTGACTGCACCTAACATTTCATAAACTCTTTGTACTCTTCTGGTGATCACGACCCTCAGTTTGAGATACAATGTCTAGAGTGAACGAGCATCTACTACTCCATAAACAAGCCACACACACAAAAAAAAACCCCAAACAAACAAAAAAAAACAAACCCAAAAAACCCCCAAAAGCCCAAACCAAAAAAAAAAAAACCCCAAACAAACAAAAAAAAACAAACCCAAAAAACCCCCAAAAGCCCAAACCAAAAAAAAAAAAACCCCACAACTTTGTTATTTATTATAATAGAAATGTTCTTGACCCTTGGCATCTGGGTTTCCCACTTGAAATGACTTCTTAAAACTCAAAGCTCCACTCAAAAATAACTCCTATCTCAAAACAGTCTTAGCAGATAGCAAGAATATGCACATTTGTTCAAGGTTAGTCGAGAGTCACTGATGATGGCAAATCAAGTAATCTTTATGCTCCAAGTCCCAGTATCTTTATCTGAAATGCATTAAAAGAGAGAGAAAAAAAAGCTTATTATCCTTACTTACTTCTGGTGTGATATTTTCCTTTATAGCATTCTGAATCTTCCACCTCCCAAGAACAATGAACCTCAGAAAATGAGGGGAAAAAATCTCTCTTGTTTTCAAGAACATAATTTCAGAAGTGATTTATTGAAAATAGTGTAGAATGAAAAAATGTTGGGATAAAAGATGAAAATAGGTTTCATTTGCTTTGTATTGATTTGGCTTTAATCTCTGTGTAAAGGCTAGATATTTCTAGGTGTGGGGCCTGGCAGGTAAGTGGAATGAACAGAACATCAAAATGACCTAACAGACACAGGCTGTTCGCATGTATCTGTGAGATGCTTATCTGCTCTGCATATCTAATGCCGGGAAAAGAGAAGAAAATAATGCTGCTGTTTCTCTTTTTTTTTCTTTTAACTTCCTTCCAATTTTTAGAAACTGTTTTAATGAAGAAATCTATTCATAAATTTCACAAAATCAAATTCAGATGAATCTTCTGTCCATATAAGCATCTAACAGAAAACAAACCTGATTAACTGAAGACTTCACTGTTCTTGAATTCAAGCAGCAAGATACATAATTTTCACTATCTGAGTTTTCCCAGAAACTTGAGGGGTTTCATCCCCTTCTGAAAACTATATGAGAACTAAATCAAAATTCAGATGCTTACCTCTCAACACCAAAATGAAGCGTTGGCCTGAACATCAGTGCTGAGCTGAACTCCTTAGGAACACGGGGGCTACCGGACTCTACAACTACTGCAATAAGCCAACATGCTATTTTCATAAATTGATTATTAAAGGCCTAACAAACATTTCTATGACCATGTCACATTGTTTTTAAGTGAACTGTGTTTCATACCCTTTCCTTTCTTATTGCCTACTCCAATTAATAATGATTTGATTCATAAAATGCTCAAGGATCAAAAAGATATCAGACATCCTATTTGCCTATAACACATACTACAAAAATTGAGGGGCAGGAAACAAAAGCCAGACAGTTACTTCAAGGCAGACAAACTGTAGGTATCCAGGAAAGCAGCATGGTAACAGTCGCGCTACAGAATACAATGACGCATCATATCTTGAATCAAAAGCCTCAATGCGGCAACAGATAAAACCAGCCAACTGCTTGTTTCACAGGTTGCAGGTTAGCGTGGTGCCCTTGCGGCTGTGCCTGGACAACGGGACCAGCCCAATGGCACCACTAAGAATCTTGTAACTGAGCTTGCCATTTAGTAAAGCTCCCAAGGACATACTGAACCTCAAAAGCATCTTAGTATTTACACTCTTCTGTGTTCACCGTCCCACACTTCTCTTTTGATGACTGGGTTTGCACTGATATTTAAAAGATACATACCTAAGTGTTGTGCTGTATGGTATGTGCATAAGAGAATGCAAAAAACAGCAGAAACAAGTGAGCCCCTGGCTGCCATCATCTTTTTGCAATATTAAACTCACTTGGGAAAAGTAGCTGTTTCTAGGGATACACATTTAAGATACTTAAAAACAACTGTCATTTTTAAATTTTGTGGGATGACACTTTCCCTCATGTTTTTTTCTCCATCTCACATACTTAACACCCCATTTTATCATATTATGTCAGTGTTCCTCCAGCAAAATATTCATGAAGCATATCTGTAGGCTCATATCAATGGGATTATTTAGTCAGCTGAGAACTTCTTTAGATACTTTCTTGCAGTTAAAGACAAGAGAGCTCAGAACCCTGCTGGACAGGATCCTTTAATAAAGCTAAGATAAACTGGAAACCTGATAAGAAATTATTGTAGCTAGTTAGGAAACAGAAGAATAGTTCTGTAAAATGTATCAATGCTTTCTGTCAGCTCATAGGATTTATCTGGACCAATTTCTAGTTTGGGAAAAGGTTTCCACAATACCTTTTATTGCTGTTTAAACCACTATCAGTAACTTTTTAAGGTAACAGACATGATTTTATGGTAATGAAATGGATTTCTTGGTAAACATTTTACAGAACAGATTCAAGACATGACTGATGGAATTCCACTAAAAAGCAAAAGGAATATATAAAAAAAAGTTCATACTACTTGCAGCATCATTTTCAAAACAAACAGTGTTCTTGAGGAAAGATAAAAGATCTTTACTCATAATGAACAGAAATATGTTCTACAAATAGACCCCATAACGTATTTTAATGTAAGAAATAAATGTGTAGCATGACTTGCTGCCTTCAGACTAGCAGAACTCCGGGCCTGATCACGAACAGGTGCTGACTGCCATGGGTCAGCTTACTGAACCCAGCAGGGCCAGCTTCCAGCCCGAGCCATCCCGCAGGACATGCACTCACCTGCTCACACTATTCTGTTGTTCACCATGTGACCGACAGTCTTTCTCCCTACAGCCCACCAGGATTACAGAGGAAAGAAGCACAGACAGAAGCTCTTTACCTGCTTCTCACCTGGGCTGTCCAGCACTGCTCTCCTTATCCAGTGGTGGATCACCCGATGCCACGAAAAGAGGGCCAGGAGCTGATTATTAAAAGTCCTGGCCTGGAAGGGGGGTTTCCCAAACCTTTTACAGTTTGTCAAGTCCACTAGCTTCCCAAGAAAGACAAAATCTCTGGTGCCCAACCTGCCTATCACACTCCTGCTAGGGAAAAAGGGAACCTCCCCGGGTTCTTTACAACTTGGCCAGTCTGCCAGGCACGCTGGCAGCGTCCCTGAAACCAAAGTCCCTTTTGGTAGCCCACGGGATTGGAGGATATTCGCCTGTTCAGGGACCCTCACTAGCAGTAATGCAAAGACAAATCCCTTCACTATTAAATCAACGGTAAGAATTTATTGTATAAATACGTGACAAAATGCAGGTTTGAATGATCCCGGTGATGGGTACTGACTGTGAAATGGATTTAGAGCAAACACTAAACACAAACAAACAAACCTAAACACTAATGATTATTAAATTTTAACATCAGGCTGGCTATTAAGCGCACAAAGCATAGAGCTCTTACCAAATAGGTGTACCTACGGCGGGGGGAGGGGGACGGGGGAAAAGATAGGTTCAGCCCGTCACTGATCCCAAAGTTTCAATAGCAGTCTTCTGTTCCCCCAAAAGTCCCCCCAAAATCTGCCACTTTTCATATTGTTTCTATATCTTTGGGTGGAGTTTGAGTGACTCGGGTCATTTACTCCTTTTATTCTGATTGGATTAAAAATCTCTCGCTTCACATTTAAAGGTACAGGTGTTAAAACATCGGGCGCATGCCCAGTGGGGAGTGGTTGTACCTTGGAGGTGGGTAGCCTTTGGGATGGAGGTGTGTTTTCATATTATAATGACATTCTAATGAGCAAAGTTCACCTACAGGACATGATTTCCCCATTTTTGCTGGCACAGCAGTAGTGATCCACCTTTCTTGATAGCAGTTATTGTGGTAAACTACAGCAGCTCATTGTTACCTCCAAGAACAGGGACAGACCGTGTTGCTTTCGCATCACTCCTGTCCCCGTTTGGTGGCACGGTACATTGCACTTGGCTGCAGCAGGCCTTAGCCATGGTGACTGCATTCCATTCTTGGGATCAGCAAACTGCTTCATAGCCACTTCATGGCTGCCTTTTCTGGCAAGGTGGAAGCTAAAATCTGGGAAACGGTGTTTCCCTCAACTGCCCATAGTAGCTGTTTTCCCACACCCGAGCAGTGCAGGAGGGAACAGCGCCTGTCCCCAGGGAAGAGAAGAGCAAGCCCTGCTGGTCTGCAGAGCCCTGCCGCTATGCACCCTGGTAAGAAGAGGGCGGCACTTTTTGTATATCACAGGACCTTGTGATTTATTTTCCTTCCATCACCCAATACGAAGCATGTTTTCTTGGCTAGATGGAGCACTGTCTAGCTATGTGCAAAGAAATTTTGAGTAATTCCTCCTCCATAACGTGTTTTGAGAGCAGCTGACTGGTGTTACTTGCTGCAGCCGTTCAGCATACAGCTTGGCCTCCAAAGAAACAGAAGCCGGAAGGAAGATGAAGAGATGAGCGCACCACGGAGGAGCAAAATTCCTGCAACATTTATAGCAGTAACTACTCCTGCTCTCTCTTCTCCAGGGATCAGAATACAGCAAAGTATTTACTCGGCTTACTTGAAACGGCTTTTCCTTGTAATGGTGCATCTCGAGACAAGTCTAGCAAAGAGTGCTTGGTTGGAGTGCATTTTCAGTGATAGAAAAACCTCTTACTTGGTGTGAAAGTCAATTGTTTCTTCTGTGAAATCCAGCGCTAAACATGCATTTTTAAGGATGGCAATTTCTGCCTACTCCAGTCTGTACTTATGAGCAGGGAACTGGCCTAGAATTCAGCTACCTGGGCTGGATCAGACAGTGGCCTTTTCAGGAATGTTCCCATTTAACAAGAGAAATCAAGCACATGTATACACGGTGATGACAGACATAGGACTCCACACCAGAGCAGCCCCTTTAAGTCAGGTGAGAAAACTAAGTATTGCACACAATAATACACATAATTACTTGTTGATCACATAAAAGACAGAATGAAAAACACCATAACGTTCATGACGAATAACCCTGTCACTCCTGCGAGACCACACTGCCAGCCGTGAAATGGGGTAAGGCAGGGCTCCACTCCTGAGTTAACAGGAATTCAGGTGCCCAGTAGTACTTAATATTTTTTAAATCTTCCAACAAAGTAGATTGCTAAGCCTGTCTGTGCTAGTGTGCATCCCGATTCATTAGGAAGCCTAGGCAAGGGGAAGGAAACATCCACAAACTTCTGCGAGCTAATCTTTCACACCACAGTTATAATTCTCATCTTAGGTAACTACTAAGAGATTGAATACTTGCAACTGATGAAACCAGTAAGTCATTCGCAGACAACTCCCTTAGTGTTCTTCTGTTCCACACACCTTCATGAGCGCATAGCCAAGCCCTCAGCTTTGCTGGGATCCGGGTCAGAAATCAAGGATGACGGAGGAAACTCTAGACTGCGCACAAACCCGAGGAGGACTGAAAGCTGGTCTAGCCCACACTGCTACGTCTGGTATGCAGCTTCTGGCCGCTGCAAGGGACCATTTTGGCAGCAGGCATTCTTAAATGGTGTAGTACCTTAATCACTCTTCTTCTATTTGAAGAATGTTTTCTGCTCTGGGGCTTGCAGAGAAGTTTTATAAAGCAAGAAAAGCCTTCAATTGCTTAATATCTAATGGACCTTCTTGTGTGTCAGTAAGGAGCACACTGCACCCCGACAGCAATGAAAAATTGGACTCTGAGCACGTTCGTACAATGCATACACATGAAAAAGATAACCTCTCTTTAGTCAGAGTGTCATCACGTAGGCAGTTCAAGTCACGTTAACTGCTCCAATATTTTAAAAGTCAAATGTACTAATTAATGTTTTTTAAACTTCAAAGTCCTTCTGACAAATCTCACTTTGTGAGAAGAGCTGCCTTCTTCCTATTAAGCAAAATAAAGGTTACAGACAGATTTAAATACCAAAATCTTTATTTGCTAAAAGTTTGATCCTAAAGACTTTACTCCAGCACACTGTCTTTGAAGTTAATATGGAGTTTTACCTGTAAAAGGACAAAGATTTAGTATTGACTTTTAGCTTCTTAATTGCTTTTAAAGCATGCAGACAGCTTTTTCTTTGCTTTTCATGAAAACTCTCAACATACTTGGGATAGGTGCTACTAAAGCTTCGTATGAGTGTTCAGAACAGCCGCCATCTGCTAAGTTGTGGAGAGAAGAGCCGGTTTCTCTTCTGAAGTTGCTATCACAGCACATGACAAACAGCCCAGCCAGAAAAGAACAGTGATAGTTCTTTCAAACTTTAGTTTGGTGTAAAACACAAGTGAAATGCTATTCAATCTTTACTAGCCTTATAATTTATTTCAGAAAAAGGTAGAACTGAGACATGCTTCAGCAGATAAAACACTAGCCCTTTTACCTCTAGGACAGATGTTTTGTCTAACGCAAGATCCTAAACAAACAGAATTTGGTGTTCTGCTTTGTGACAGCAGTTTGTATCAGAGAACTGATCACCATACGACTCAAAACAGTCAACAGTCTTTGGCAGAGACGCAGCGTTAGGCTCCACAGGCGTGTGTGAAACAGCTCTTATCCCAGGAAGGGTGTAACTGGGAGAGAAGGACAAAGGTCCATAGCAATGCAGTATGATGTCAGTGTACTTTTTTGACCAGATGCACAGTATCTGGTCATACAAAGTCAGACCTCTCCATTTTCACCATCACTCTGACCTTCACTGTTCCACTCGCTCCAGGATTGGAAGGAATAAATGAAAACCAGAAAATTTAAATGATAAAACAATTACAGTCCCATATGACCTTTAGAAATTTAGATTTGAACTACTGTATGAGACAGAATGCATAAAGGTCTGACAGCTGTAAAGCTGAACATTTTATATATATCAAAGCTGTAATATACCTGTGGAAAGCCCTCCAATGAAATCTTAACCATAAGCAGCCTCTGCAAATTTTGAGCTGTCTGTCAGCAACAGGAAATTCACAATTTTGATCAGTGCTTAGCTTTTTGAAGACATTTACTCAGAAACATTCTCTACTCCATAAGCAATATGCCTTGTTTGTCAATGAGTCAGTTCCTGTTAATAAGTCATGCAAAATGATGCAGATTGAAGTTATGCAAAGAAAATTATCTTTCTTGAAACTACTGTGTTAGCTGATTTGCCTACTTAACATGTTGTGACAGCTTCAAGATCTTGAAACTGTCTAGAGATATACACAAACCATTAAAAACTCCAAGAAAAGCTGCATTTGAAATAATAACAAGTGTCAAAATATCTTGGAAAACGTAGGGCAATAAAATATTAATAACAAAACAGCTGTTTAACGGCAGCCTACCAATGCTTACAACGTGTTGAAGCTATTTAAACAAGAAGAGAGGATATGTCACTTTCAGAAAATTATGTCCTATGGTTCTTCAGGATGCTTTAAGCACATACTAGAAAAAAAAGGAAAAAAAGAGCTATTTAACTATACTTAAATGTAACCAGTGTAGTAACAAAAATGACAACTTAGCTAAAGATCTTTCTTTGTATGCTGACACTTGACAGGCTTTAAGAAACTAAGGATAAATGATGCCTTATGCAGATGTCAACATTTTTGCTGTCTGCCAGTAATTTTTGTTTGTGGGTTTGCTTTTAAATAACACCAAGCAGCGGGCAGAAGACCCCTGTTATCCATACAGGTTGATATAAGATAAGATATAAGTGACCTCCAGCTCTAAGAGACAAAAAGAAAATAAAAACCTCAGATGGTACATTACATCTCTAGATTACTTTGTAGGATTAATGACAATCAGAATTAATGGATTTTTTTAATGGTCTCCAATTTTGAAAATATTGTAAATATGTCAAATTCTTTTGAAAACTAGATAGTGACAGGTTTAAGCACTCCAGTCTGAACCTGTAGTTCAGACTACAGGTTCAGTTCAAAAACAAGGAGCACAGAGCAGTTGCCTTTACAAAAAGGGCTACCTCATCCAGTTTGATTTTCTGGACTCTTAAAAAAATAAACCTTTACTTTTTTTTTAGTGCCATATTCTTAATGAGAAATTGATGAATGATGACATCTGGCAAGAGAAAAAAAACATATGGTCTAACTAGCTGTTTCTACAGAGGTTAAAATCAGCTTTGCAATTTTCTCTGGTTGCCATTATGATTGACAGATCATCAAATAAATCACTCACTCCTCTCCCCCTCTGTGCTGGTCCTCTGTACCATCAAAGACACCAGGGGGTAAATTTGCACTGTAGCGTATGAGGAATTAGACACACAAGATCCATTAACATAAATGGGATTTTTGCACCTAATTCCCTGCACACCATGCTGAAAAATGTAGCCGTAGGATACAATATTCATGTTTTCTTCTTTATTCTATTTAGATTTTTTAATTATTAATTTCTAGCATAATTGGGTTCTTGTAAAGAAAATTAAATGCCTAGTACATTATCTAAAACATTGTTTAAGACCCCTTGGGCTTGATGTGGAAGATGCCCGGGAGTATGCGTGTGTGTGTATGCAATCCAAAACCTCACAGAAACTAGGGTGAAACATGACTGTTCATCACACGTTCAAACTGGGTCTGCCTCCTTCGCAGCTGTTACCCAGACCTTACCTGTCTCAGCCCAACTCATCCTCATCTCTCTCAAAAAGTAATCAAAATAGTATTTGAAAAATAGAAGGAAAGGGTGTTTAAAACTAACTCAGTTACTGAAACGTTTGTTTTAAAAATTATTATTAGATCAACTCTGGTTCAATAAAATGGGATAGAAAGGTATTGGTTCCGAGGCTTTTTCTTTTGTAACCCCTCAAACTGTTTGATAAAAGCAGTTTTTCTGAATGATACTGTTTCCATTCTTTTGCTTTCACTGAAAAATTCTGAAATTGATTTATCTAATTTTGATCTGCAGCAATTTTAAGTCTTTCATTTGGGTAAATGTGCAAATAATCAATTTGGTTTCAGGAGCTTAATAGTTATACTAAAAAAAATTATAATTCAACTGCACTGACATAGAAATGAGATATGAAAAGTTCACACTCAGGACATCATTTGCTATCCTAAACCACCTGCAGTTACAGGATATGGAACCATTCCACAAGCAGACAATATCCTTTGCTTCTCCTACCTGAAACTGGCAAAGGCACCAGAAAGAGTTATAATGACTGGGCTCTTTGTCTACGTTAAATCTGTGATGTTTGACAAACAAAACATGACATGACAAAAATTCAAAAAGAAGTGGTCCTTTGTACTGAAGGGCTCAAAAAGAAAGGACAATAGACAAAGTTTCAGGAACAAAAATAACAGAAGTTCCATGAGAGAAGATGTGGCAGGTTCAAAGAAAAATGAATGAGTCGAATAGCAACACAGAGCTGAGAGGCTGGGTTCGCTCTCATACAGCCCCAGATCTGCAGAACTGAGATAACGTTAACAAATTGTGGGTCAGACAAATTGTTGTATTTATTACGCATTGAATAGAAGCTGAAGCAAAGACTGCTGTATCAGTAAAGAAGTCGACAATGAGGAAGAGGCAAGTAAGTCTGATACCAGACATTTTGTTGAAGAAGATACTGTGAAATTTTGACATAATGGGCAAAAAGTCCAAAATAGCTCCTAGCTCACAGATCTGAACCAGAATTGTCTTTCTAAAAGTGGTGAGGAAGAACAGGAAGGAGTGCTGAGAGATTAAATGCCTCATTCATTTTGGCTAAGATTAATAGCGTAAAAAAAATGTCAATGGAACATGCTGGAGAGATAGAAAAATACTAGGTGCAAGAAGAAAGGTCAGAATGGGAGTGTTAATTTTGCAACCTATTCAACACATTTAAATTTGAAAGATACAGGATAACACTGTAACCCTGTTTGGACCTTTATTTCCAGTGTTTGCTACCACATTTTCTTCTATCCCGTCAGTACTGTCAGATTCCACTTTTTAAAAAACCTATAAACTCGAAGTCTATTGACAAACAAGTTCATGTAAGAACAGCATGAACACAAAGCTTATTGTCTCTCCCGGTCCCTTCCTGATAAAGCTGATGAACAGTGCCTCTGTTCTTTACAGGGCTGTTTGATAGAACATAATCTTGTTTGCAACAAGTATTACAGTAAGCAACAGCTATGTCTGAAATGATTTCTATAAACCGTTCTGCTTACTGGTTAATCTAACAGCTTTACACATCACTTCAGCAAACAGAGAAGGGAAACCTGCACCTCTTTGCTTCTTACATGACAAGTTTTTATACAAAAATATATTTTCACACAGTATAATGGGGCTTTTCACACTAAGATTTTTGTTTCTTTTTTTTTGATTGTGAAAACACTGCAGTCTCTTCAATTTTCAGATAGAAAACCCTCACCACAGAAAGCCTGTTTGCTTCTGTAGTTATTTTCTAAAATTTATGTAGATCTTTTTTGCTCTCTTGCTACAGCCAAATACAACGGGAGAAAAACCTCCCGTTCATATTAACGCTCTTTCAAATGTTAAGGTTTAGCTCATGTTTACAAAATCTTGTGCATGGTCCTCTCACATCTGCCATAACTAATTACCCAAACAACGCTAACACTACCTTCATTTCTGTTCATACCTCCCTCAATCCGTCCCGAAATTCCCGAGCAGGAACTTTCTTTGGATGGCTGTTCCCATGGACGTAGTCATGTTCATTATTGTTCCTCTATTTTTATTAGTCTGCATTTTTCCACACTGAATGGAACTTGAACTGACGGCTGCATTTCCAATGTTTCCACATTTACCTCAGAGCTTTTGGCTCTGCAGCTGGAGCTGAATCCCCTGTGAATATACTTTCTGTTTACTATTGCTAGATTACAGTGAACATAACAACACAGAGCAGGCAACTCAAATGCTGTACGTCAAACCTTGGATATGACAAATTATAGAGGCAAATAGATCCACCGAAGACATGAAGAAATGCCCAACAAGTTACCAGAGATGGTGACAAGAGATTATATCTCCTTGTTAATAGCATACCAAAATCAATGTTACTTTCAAGAGGTTGCTGATAAAAGATTACAGAAATATTTTGTCTCTTTTAGGTAACAACTACCCCTGTTGCACCTATCTTTTAAGTTCTTAAGAGATTCAAAATGCTCCTAATGACATATTTAGTGTAAATTGTTGGATTTTTATGGATTCAAGATTAAGAGTTTGTTTCCATTCCCTTGTGGAATGTTGTTCCTTGGCACTCCGAAGAATTTCATTTTCATCAAGGTCACAAGATATATTGCATATAGAAAGAGTGATCACTAGTTTAACTTGTACATAGGTATGTAAAACGTATGTGTCTGTGCATGCGTATAATCTAAGTGGCCTTCATTGTGGTTTATACTGAGCTAGTTTGGTTCGGAAGAAAGTAAGTGGCCCAGATAGTTGACGTTAAACACAGAAGGAAAACTGGGAGGGGATTTGTGCATGTAACTTCACTGTTCGAGGGCACTCGATGACAACAGTGCATGCTCTGCACCTGACCATATACACATCTAAGAAACTCAGTGTCTGCCTAAAGGATTTAAGCACTGTAACGCTTTTAAAATGTGGCCTTTGGCATCTTCATGCTGTAATACCAAAGCTTGCAGGTTTGTTGCAATGCAGTTGAACAGATGAACATATGACCCCTGAAACGTCTAATGAAACAGCTATTTCCCGAGCATTTCTCAAGCATTACTATTCTTTAACTCTGATTCTAGCTCCCTTATCTATCTTGCTTTTCTCTAAGCGGATTATAATTGATCAGACTTATGTGAATGGTAATGTGGTATTTGGAGTTTATTATTTCATGAGCTGTATTGAAAGGGTCTCCGTATAAAGGTTTCTCCGTATAAAGCTGAGATGACTTTGTGTACGCTGCTTACGGCACTACTGACCACCTTTCAGATAGATCACTGTTCAGATTAACATCTAATTTGTTTTCCCACTATCACCTCAAGGTCCCTCAGTGCTATTTCTTCACAGTCATTTCCTCTCAATTGTATGAGTTTTCATTTTCCCCTGATGAACTTTCATATGTTCATTATGAAACTTTACTAAGATAAACTATCGATGAGATATACAAGGCAACAAATCTCTTTTTAAATTCCTGAACAATGATGCTGAAATGGAAGACCCTAAAAATCATCACGTGAACTTCTATCTAATAATGTTTCTTCCTTTTTATCAGAGGAGGAACATTTTTTGACAAGCTGCCTAAGTAGTTTCATAAATATTTTTGTCATAATTTATATGGATAAATCACTAGAAAAACATTTTTTTTCAAATGAATTGCAGCCAGTGCTGTAATTACAGCTAGTTGAGAGGTGCAAGTAGAATTTTTGTTTTCATTACAGTGACATGAGAGATATTGTTCATTCATTAGTCAACATAATTATATTTGTATTTCTCAACTGAATATAAACCCCAGATAATAGAAGTATTCTTGTGAGTAAAAAAAAAACCCAAAATGCAAAAATTTGCTCAAGACAGACAGACACCTGCCTACTTATGTTGTTCAATTTGTAAAACAAATGAACAAAACTGACAACCCAAAGAGCAGGACAGAATCTGCTTCCTATCGCGTGTAACAATATTGCAAGTTCACCAAATAAACACTTTTATTTCTTAGTCTTGTTGCTACACATTAGCTGTGCAAGCTATAAACTTTAAAGTAGTTTGTTTTCCTGGTTGTGAAAACGAAATTGAAATTGTGAATACCTGTCTCAAACAACAAAAAGGAAATAGAACTATAATATTTGAATCTTAATTTCAGGCCTATTATACTTGGCACAGGTTTGTTTCCTATTTGACTATGTAGGATTATCTCTGCTAAGATAGTACCTGATTTTATCTCACTAAACTCACAAAGTTTAGAGCAAAGAAGGGAAGTTTCTGATCTAAAATATATGGACAATATATTCTTGAATGCTCTGGTAGTCCCTGACCTTTCAGACTTGGTTAAGAAATGGACAAAGTGTCTAGCAAACTTTGAAGGAAGCTAAGAACTCCAGACAAGGCAGCTGGCAAGGATAAATCCAAGATCAATGATAAATACAAAGGCTGGGGGCAAATATATGAAAATTACTTTGCACAAGTGAAGACAGCAACACTGTCACATCCGTCTTTAGAGACTCTGAATAATAATTTCCCTTGGACCAGGACCCAAATGAGCCTTATGAGAATGCAATTCCCCTTTGGGAGGAAACCTCCTTTAAACACAACAAAAGCCTGAAGATTACTGAACAGGAATAAACAACATCACTTGGTCTCACAGAGTAACTGCACCGCAGACAGCTCACATTTATGAAAGATTCCTCTCTACCAGAGTGTCCACAAAACGACATCGGCAGCACAAGACAGAAAGATAGAGCGAGCTTCAGCAAAAAAAGATTCAAATTCATCAGAATTGGAAGACTAAAGCAATTCCTTTTTGAGTTTGGATATATACAGACAGGTTAAAAAAGTTCTGAGCTGTGACAGAACCCTCAGCCTCTGACTAGCGGAGGAGGGCTCTCCCCTCCTCTGCAGCGTGCTGCCCGCTATAAATGGTGGCTTGCGCAGGGAAGGCAAAGATGTGTAACCCCCCTCCGTAATTTTGTAACCCTCACCTGTAATCAAAAGATAAAAGGAGTAGAAGCCCAGAAAGCTTAAAGCAGTACTGTTGTGTAGGTAATGTGAAATCAACGGAAACAAAGGATTTGTTAGAGCTCCCAGTGACACATGAGCCCAGCTGAGCGAGAGACCATCACAGGCTGTGAAAGAGTCTCAACTTTTGATGTGAGACTTCATTCTATGAAACAGACCTGAACCCCTTGTTCCTTTGGAATATTGTTGGGGTCTTCAAGAAAGGAAAGATTAGCTTCAAGCTTTCAAAACATGTTATTTACAAAAGACGACACATACTGGTCTCAGCACTCTGACAGTAAAATTGGCAACTGACTGAAACGGAAATATATCAAACTAAGGAGACTAATCACAGTAATAAAAAAATATTTTTTCTGAACTCCTTAGCAAGATAAAAGCTATGCATCTGATACTTTTGCCCTTCTATAGTTGCTTTTGCATTTCCCATATCTGATGGAAGAAAGCACACGCACGCATACAATCCGCTGCTTTGCAGCAAACCAATCCATATTCACATCTGATAGTGCATTATGTAATCCTGTCTTCAGATAACATTACTGTAATGTGAAGTGATAAATGCTGAATAAATCACTTATTAGTGTTTCTGAGCAAATGAAAGTCTAAAGGCCTCACAATACTCAGGAAAGCATTCAAGCTAAAATAGGAATGGCAATTGTACAGAGTATTCTCACTGTTCTCATGGCATCCAGCAGGACTAGACAATGTACAGTAATTTTCTAAAAGAAAAAAAAATCCACCTGCATAATCTAAGATTCTGTGTGGCAGTGTGGTATTCAGCCAGCATTAACCATGGCCATAATGGATGGCGACATAAACACAATGCCTCCGTTCCTACACTCTGCCTTCAAACTCACAACACTCCCATGCAGTAGCAGAACAATTCATACAACAGAGGAAAGCATCTGACATTCATTTATTAAATAACCTCTTTCTCAAACCGAACAACAGGTCAAGACAAGCCAATTACTATTTACACGTTTATCCAGCTGTATGACAGCTGTAGTCACAGGTAAAAGCACACACTTGCGTAACGGAAGAAGGCGGCTGAGGGTGGAAAACCAACCTCGTAATTTGCCACTGCCGCCTGCGTTCCCAGCTTTGCGCTGTGCCATCCCTTCACCCTCCTCCCCAGTGCAAAGGAGTTTTACCGAGGGTGGCAGATTGTTATAATTGCTCTGAGGAAAAGAACGTGTTGTTGAGCTGCTTCTCCCCAGCGCTAGAGCCACTAAGGGGAGAAGAGTTTTGCATTCCTGTAACTGCTACCTGCTGCCCTCAGCTGGGGATGTAATGAGCTTCGCCTGCTTGGGGCAGGAAAGGGGCAGGGAAGAAGGGAGGATGTTGCTTCATTTTGCTCCTAGTATTGGTGCATGTTTTGCGGAGAGGGCTGTAAAATTAAAGAGAAATTGAGAGCTAAAAGCAGAAAATGAAGTGAACGGGAACGGGAAAAGACAAAATGTAGAGATAAGTGGCAAGTGATGGGGAAAAATCCCCAGGGAATGAAATACTTGCAGTAGCGAGAAAGCAACAGGATAAGGAAGTTACTCTTCAGTTACTGTTTCATAGGATTCTGCTTACGCAAAGCACAGAGATGAAACACAAAATGATTAACAGCCGATGGAGTAAGGAATATTTATAACCATCTATCATTGCAGGAAGTAAATTCAAGTTCATGTAAAAAGAAAGATCTAACTTGCTGGCATTTAAAATAAGACAAGGTTAGATTATTTTAAATTAAATTTTAAATGCGGTGAAAATTTATAATTTGTTTACAGCTGCTGACATTTTTGTTTTTCCCCAGACTCCTGAAGAGGCTTTATCTCAAGGAAGAAAGGGAGGACAGGAATCAAATTTCTGTTGAAAAGATGGGTAAGTAAAAACATTCAGCCTGTTGTACCTCATGGTTCTGACCGCAATCTTAGCTTTTAAATCAGCATGGCTCATTGTTCATGAGGAGAAGATAGGCAACAGGGAGACAAATCACACAGGTATGTATGAGGAGGCAGCAAATCTAGCAAAGTAGATTTCTACATGAACTAGCAACCCTTCGTTAATATTAAAGACCAGCATGCAGCCACGTTACAGTTGATTTCCACCACCAGTTACTTTGTGTAGTCCTTTATATCAATACAAGGTTAATTTTAAATACTTGAACAGACATCTTCCTTGGTAGTGTTCTATACTCGCTTCGCACTGAAGCATGATCCAACAGTCATATGGGGAAAAGGGCAATAAAGTCACTAGCCCTCGCCTGCAAAGAGGTCTGGGGGTTTCAAATAACATTTTAATTTGAATTGTAATAAGTTTAAGAGTGGATTCTGAAAAATTCATGGTAAGCAACTCCACAGGTCAGTACAGCTGTGATCATTAGAACTTAAGGTCAGGGAGATTTTGTTCTAATGACTCAAATTTCATTTTGCTTTAGCGTCTGTATGTTTCTTTAAGGCAAAGCACTGCTCACAAACACGCCTCTGACACCTGGGGTGAGGATCTGAAAGGTTACCTTAAGATATCAGCAGACAACACATACACAAGCCCGAAGTGTTACCTTTGGAGTTTATGAAAAAATTCATTTGACAAGTAACCAAAGACGGAACAAAAATAGGTACACGCAGGCAAGTTTATCACAGAATATGAAAGTTGCCTGTTCCTCTGCTTTGTGCAGTAAGGCAGAGCTGTAACTGCAGTCCAGGCTTTATTCTTTGTGCTGTTCTTTTCTTCCTTTTACTTACCCAGATGAAGAACTAACTGTCTCACAAAGATCATGTTCAATCGAGACACTCAGTCTTTAATTTTGGAATCAGTATTTGGAATAATACTGGCAGACTCCAAGTGGATCAGACATCACCAAACGTTTCACACAAACTACTGATTAAAGCATGAATCTTACACAGGTATGACACCAGAAGCCAGAAAGGAACTTTATCTTTTCTTTCCCCCCCACTAATAAGGGCATCCTAAACAGGAACGTCTGCTTAGGGCTAACTCTATTTCAGGCACTGACCCCGTCTCAAATGCTGGCAATCCCTGTTAATCACTCTAAGTGCATCACTGATTTGTTTACTAGCAGAACTGCCACTTGTCAAACCACTGCAGTACTGCTGTTTACAAGCTGCAGATGTAAATCTTGATATAACCATAGCAAGGTGACAGCAACAAAACGTCCAAGTTCCTTTGAAGAGACAAGATGACAGGGAATAGAACAGACCTGCTCAATTGTTAATTCCCTGACACTGAACATCAGTAGCCAATTTTTTTTTCAGTTTTAAATAAAACAAGTACCATTGATCTATAAATATAATGCATGGATATTGCTGAGGAGAACTCACCTCAGCGGTGGGTCACACAAGCTGGCAAAGGAGGAATAAAGTACAAGGGCATTTGAGGATGAAATTTTGTCCTGTCCAGTGACTTCATCTGCGTTCACCACGCCCTTTGGCAGGGACAAAACACATTACGACTGCAACAGCGAGTAGACAAGACGACAAGGATATCTTTTATTTCTCTTCAGCTCTCCTTCATGAAAGAAAAATGAACTCTGTTTAATGGCAGACATATTGAGTTGGATATATTCTCAAACCCGCATGCCATGAACCCTTCGGTATTTTGCACGAGCAAAGACTCCTACCTGAACCATGTCGACTGCAACACAGGAAAAGTAGAGACATACGTGAACAGAACATAGAAATGCCATAGTAATTTTGTCAGGACTACATAATAAATTGGAAAAAGAGAGCAACTGACATTCATCTTCACTCAGTAAAACTCTGTTACCCCTTAAACAGCTTGTTAGTACTTATTATGGCAACAGTTTGATCCAAACCTATTGTTCCAAGTAAAGAAATATAATAAAAATTTGCTTTGGGAGCATGGGGCCGCAGCTGTTTCTGAAACCCAACTAAGCTGTTGTGACCCCTGTGAGTTCCAACTTGGCCTTCACGTAAGATGTACAGCTGGAGAAAAGGGAGAGTGGGAGATGATGACCTTTTAGTCCCCATTATAAACCAGATCTAAAATCTGCAGAGGTCGGTGGAAGGACTCCTGGTGTTTTACATCCTCCAGCTGTGTTTCAAACTTGTTGACTTTTTCTAATTTTTTTAAAAGAAATTGCGTATCTGGGAAGTTGAGCATACAAACATGCATGCTTGGAACACACCTAATGGCTTTTTCCCAGCTGTCCACAGAGTTTCAGTACCAATTGCAAGGTAGTCTAAATTCACCATGCCAACTTCAATTAAATACAAATTAAAGTATATGTTTTAAAAATAGCTTAATAATTGCAACCAGTGTCCATCCAGAAACGCAATACCCACATCTATAGACAACATGGTCATGTGTTCACTTTATTTCCTTCAGCCCTGTTAAATGTGAGGCTATGAGGAGAAGCAGGCTTAGCAGGGATGCTTAAGCAGCACTTAGGCTGGATAGTGGACTACTGAAATCTCCACCCCACCTGAACCTCCCACTGTTGAAGAGAGGGTCAGAAAAGCTAAAGAGAGTTGAGAATTCACCTGAGGCACAAAAGGCAAGCCCAGAATACAGTGTTCACTAGTTTTTTGTTGGTTCCCCCCATCACAGGCATTCGCTTTAAGTGCTCAGCAAGTTTGCGAGTCATTTTGATAGCCTGTGTCCAGAGCACAGGTAATGGGACGTGCAGCGTAACAGTCTGCGTACAGATTCTGTACCGGTGCTATCCGGAGCACAGCAGAGGGAACACAATGGCACGTTTGGTTTTCTTCTCTGCAGCTTAAGCCAACCACCAACAAAAAGACCACTGACTTAATATCAAAGATGCTAATGTAAATGCTACCGTCTGGAGATTCAGATATTCACTATTATAATCACCTGTCCCAGGGCAGTTAAAGTCAAACAGGAGGACTGCTTCTCACGGCTTTCTGGTGCTGTTAAGATAATGAACTGAATTACTGGGATAAGCATTTGAACTGGGAATAAATATCAAAGAAAACACCGTTTCATCATGTCTCACAGAGAGGAATGGCTGTCTTCAGAAAGTTTCCTTCCACAAAAAGCACGAGTAATGCAGCAGGGAGGAAAAACAAAGAACAGAAGGCAAGCTCAGACTCTCGAAACGGGGGCACTGTGTTGTCATTAATGACTAACACCAGAAAGTGTCTAGAAAAACTGCAACAATAAGCATAAGGGAAACTGAAGCAGTAACATCACACTTTCACAGTTATAAAATCTCTCTGACATGCCTGGCAAGGGAGTTTAGTGTGAAGGGACTAGTATATGCAGGATGTAGTAGCAGCAGAAATAGAATGAAAAAAGCCTCTCCATTCGCTGATTAATCACAAGCGTGTCCTTGAGTTCCCTTCAAACGTTTGACCATGATAAAAAGAAAGAGTATCCTATGAAAGCGACTGACACCAGCTTTTGAAAGCAGAAAACTCAACAAGGCGCCATCAGGTTTGAGAATGGCAAATACTCTGGCAGTATATTGTACGCTAGCCTGGGCGACTGGGTGAAATCAGGGTCTGACAAAGTCAGCAGAAGTCCAGTAGCATTCCGAGACAGATGTAATTTGTGAAGAAATCCTGGGCACTCTTTGCAATACTCCCCTTGTACCTACAAGTTTCTTCCAGCAGTTACTTAGTTGTAACTGGGAACATAAATTAAAGAATGGAAGAAACTCTCATTTGAAGAAGCTGGAAGTCTCTGCTAAAAAATAAGATCTCAAATGCCACACCTGTGTGCTTCAAAAATCAACGATTTTGGTACCTATGGGTGAATACTGATTTTTCTCATGACCACTGTGCTCTTCTTTCATATGGCGAGGCAATCATTTCCCTCCTTGGGGTTCTTACTCTCCATCTAAAAGAAAGTTGTTCTCCACATAAAAGCCTATTTCCTAAAGACTGTGCTTAAGGCCCATAAGGTATCTTTTGCTTGCAGCTGCACAATTTTCTGTGAAAAAATAGGTATTTTGGTTAACCAATGATGGCATCAAAAGGAACTGCAGGACAGACACTCACCGGACGTTGACAGATTGCTGCAGGTAGGGCAACACCTAGTTTCGGGCATCAAAAGGAACCGCAGGACAGACACTCGCCGGACGTTGATAGATTGCTGCAGGTAGGGCAACACCTAGTTTCTGTTTGCTTTTGTCAGGTAAGTGACATGACATGAAGAATTTGAGCAAAATTATCAAGAAATTAAGTGGTTTTGATGACACTTTTGTTATTTTTTTTCTGTTTCGTTTTGTTTCTTTCTGTACCACAGTTTGCTGAGGAATGCCCTAAAATTTCTCTGAGTTAATGAGGAGTAACTTCCTCAACCTAATCTCCTCCACAAGATTGTAAAAACTGTAGGATAAAAGGGGAACTGTGGTGATTTACCTACTAATTAGTTGCTCTTATTAAGAAGAGTGAGATAATTGATTTCAGGATGCACTACCCCTTATTAAGACCTAATTTAACTGTGTATCAAAGACTAATTTAATGGCATTATTCCATCTCACTGATGAGTTTTGATGCTTGGTGAATAGATTTGGGTGGAAGATGAACACATGGTAATAGATTTCTAACTCACTCAGATAACTGTAAACTAAGAAGCTGAGCAAAGGGAATTTTGGATTATCTAAAACTAATACATTTATTGGTATTCTTTCACACTGATAATTTGAAGTAAAAAAATAGAACATTTAAACACCTGCTGAGCACTGCAGATAAAGGGAAAGACACTGAAAAGCCTCTCACCTTGAACTGTTTATTTCAACATTTAGGTAATTTTCTCAGAGTGGAGAATTGCATTTGCAAAGAGGATATACGCTTTCCTAGCTACTTAACTGTTTATTCTGAAGAGAAGTGTAGCTACAACAAATCGAGGGACCACAAATAATAGATACTATTTATTTGTGCTATTTTTCAATAGTGTTTACAGAAAACAGACAGCATCTCTCTCCACCTCAAGAGTTATTTGAATTTCTGATTATTCAGATCTTGTGGCAATCTAAGTTTATTTAGTGCTGAAAAGGAAGAGACAGAATTATATGCCTCCAGCCCTGCCAAACAGTCTGCAAGTTAAAATAAACGTAAGATTACATTGCTTTTGAGCAAACAAATGGCAGAAACTGAGTTTACTAATAAATCCTGAGATTTTTGATCCTTCGCTTCTCATTTAAATGAAATCATCTGTCTTAAAATAATTCCTTTAACAATCCAGTGACTGGTTTAATAAAACCCAACTTACAATAAATTTGTGTGTGTAAAGTAAATCAATTTAAAAATTTAATCCCATGAATCTATCCCCTAAATAAAATGTTTTCTCCTCTAGACAGAATTGCTCTGACAATACAAACTCATCCTTCTATTTAATCTGTTAGGTCATGGCCTCAGAGATTATGATGAGCTGTCTCTCAAAAGACGCAGTGCACTGCAGTACAGTCTCTCTTGCATAAATCACAGAATCCTCACAGGAAAAACAACAAAACAAAACCACCCAATGATTTTGCTACAACTCTGGGGTGTATTTCTTTGTTTCTAGCTTCTTTCACTGGCACTAAGACAATCTGCACACAGCAGCATCAGTCATATATTACTTTTTCCACTTATTTTTGGCCAAGGTATAACTATCCAGCAGCAATAATCTATAGTTTTTAGACATCTACAATAAACATCACCCTGTACTGACTGTTGGGTATTTATCTGAAAATGCAATTTTACTGGCATAAAGTTTATTGTGTATTATCTGAAGGATATACCTGCACATTAATTACCATTTTGCTAATGCAAATAGAAATATTATTACTGTAAAGGGGACAAATATTTATTTCATCATTTGCACATATTTATAAATAGATACATGAGCAAACTGTTTGTATTAACAATCCCTAAAGAACATAAGCTATGACCAGCCTTGCAGCTAAGCTACATGTAGGAGATTTTAGAGCAAAGAATTCCAGTGTAGAGTTTACTCCTCACTTTGTAGAAAGTGATGAAGGGGTTTTTTTGTTTGGTTGGTTGGGGTTTTCTGGTTTTTGTGAAGAGAACTATATCTAAATACTTAAACGTCACTACAGAGAAGTTCTAGCTTTGTGAAAAGGAAGAACTAAGATGCAAAGAATATAACGCTTTTCCTTCTTATTTAACGCACGTGTCCTTTCCCACGTCCACCAGAAAGCTGATGGCTGGACTCAGCTGTGCAGATGTCCACGTCCTTCTGTACACCTGCATCTTCAGGTATGCACATGCACACTGTACGCAAAAATGTTCACAGCTGAAGTTGCTGTGCAACTAAGCATCATTTTGGTTCACGTTTCTGCCTAGCATTCTATCTCACTGTCACAGACATTTGCTAAAATGGCAGTTGAAGAATCGGTACCTTCAGTAACTTGCAGTCAAAATACAGATGTTGTACAGCTACTAATCCAACATCATAGGCAAAACAACGTTGCTCCAAGACCTTTCCTCAGAACTCTCCCTGTTCATTTTTTTCTCCTAACTTAGTATCTCTCTAAAAACTAGCAGATTATCTTCCAAAAGAAGTCTCTGCATTTACCTTGGAATTAAAACATAAAAATTAAATAGCCCATGATCCTCTGGCCCTTCTACACAACTCTCCATCTCCCTAGTCTCTTTATTTGCATTTCACTCTTTCAAGACTTCTGCTGACATTTTCTGATTAGCACTTTGAGAGATTACTGTAGCTTTCATATTCCACTTCAGGTATCTTCTCTTTATACTAAAAACATAGACTAGCATTAAGTGAATGCAACCTTTGAACATAAAGTTCCAATACTACTGACATGCAAAGATGCTTCACTATTGCACCGGAAAACATTGTAGGGAGAAAAAGTCAACAGTTTGGAGCCTCTGCATTAACGTGATAGCACTGTCTCTTAATGCAGTATCACTGCAGACTTTGGTACAGGACTCACAGAGAGATTCCGTTTCTCAATTTTTCTGAAGTGCGCTAGCAAACTGGCAAAACTATTACCAGTGCTCAATGCAAAGCTACCCGAGCAGCCCCTCTTTGCATTTTGTTAAAGATGTTGGCACAGGGGTGGATTTGGCATTAAATACAGATGGTTTACTGGAGAGAAGAACAACTACTTCATTTACATTTTCACTACACTCATCTGATGAAAAAGTTAATCACGTGGCATGATTTAAAATACCAAGTTGGATGTTTTGCTGTTTATTCACAGAGCAACAGGAACATAAGGCGGTTAAAGAAAAAAAACACCTTCCCCCCACCCTTCAATTAATGTTTACAAAAAGGAAAATCTGGCAGTATTCAATAGCCAAACATTGGGAATTATTGAAAAGCACAACACAAACACATAATCAAGTCATATATGACTAAAGAACGAACCAATGCTATAACACGCTGAACAGCAAAACAAGTAAAGCACCAGCTGCCTAATCCTAAACCAGTCATTCAGGAATGGCCGATAAGCTTCTCCAAAAGGAGAATATTCTATTCTGGCTGCAAGTTACTACTGCAGACAGTTTACTTCTTTCCGGTGAGCAGTAGCTAAATAACAGTGAGTAGAGTTTTATACCTGTTCCTGGAGTCTTGCCCGCCAGGCCGGAAATCAGTCTTTTCCTCTATGCTTTCCTACCCTCAACAAGAAACCCGCTATTAATTTACAAGTGTGTGTATAATACCAACTTTCTTGTCTATTTTTCACATCACAGTCTTAGGAATGAGCTTGTATAAAGGAAAGATTTATCTAGTTTCCCTTTTGTTTTGTTTTTAAATGAGAAATGTGAATGATAGAAGCTTAGGGATCAACTGTATTTGAATTTCTCCTGATTTCAGAGGTTCATCCAAACACGTTCTAAAATCAGAGCACAAAAGACACTTGAGGAAAAAAAAAGAGAAAAGAAAAAGGAAAAAAAAGAGAAGAAAGGAAATCTCTCATAAAAAAAGGAATAGTATTCACAAAGAAATCAAAAATTCTCACAAATAATACTGTGACAAACACTTGTGCAATGGTTCATGTAAAACTTGAGGAAATAAATCCACTAGCTGATGAATTCTATGTACAGAAGTATTTTGGATGGCCAGCAACAATGTACAGTAATAAGTTAGCTACAATTAGTAACAGAAGCCTTAAAACAATTGCATCCTCCTGAGTTTGCTGTATTCTGGAAATGATTTTTTTTTTCCAGTGTAACTAAAATGGCAGTTGAAAGTTGATTTATGATCAAAGGCAACCTCAAGGTTATAAATATTTGTAGCTGGCTGTGAAGTATTCTTATCAAAATTCTTGAAAGTGGATGCCCTGCTCCAGTGGTAGTACGCTTGCAGGAGCCAAGCAGAAATAAGATATTTTCTCAAAGCCTTATATATGGGAAAAGAAAAGAAAAAAGCAGCTTTGAGGGAGGAAAAAAAACCCCAAATGCTTTACCACAGAATCTAAGTGCTGTTATCTAGAGATTATTTAAAAGAGTCTATTTGATGAAGCTGGGGGCAGGGGAAAAAAAAAAAAAACAAAACCACGCAAAACCAAAACAAGAACTCCAACACCACTAATGAATAAATACCGATTGCCATCGAGAAGACAGAATTACTTCTGTAATTCTTTATTTTTTTTCCATCCAGTGCTTTCACAGGAGACCGGCCATTACTGCAGCTTAGATTTCTCTTAATGACAGGAAAAATCCTGTATAATAATCCATTCAGGTACTGACCTCATTTGCATTCATCTTTAAATTATTTCTTCTGTTGTACATTAGTTTCCAAAACAATATACTTTGAGGTTTTTAAAGCAATTCCATAAATATGCTACTTTTTGAAGTGTTCTGCCTTGTATAATGCAAAAAAGAAAAGAGAGACAGAAGCAGTGGGAATTTTCAGAGACAAAAGAAACCATTTACCCAATCCCTTCCTCAGTCGCCCTCCAAGGTTGTTGGTAGACCTAAACAACCCAAATAACTCCAGGATTGAAACTAGGGCATCAGTTGCAAACTGAGTTGAACACATTTAGGGATATTAAAGAAGCAAACAAACAATTCCCATGCAGAAGAAAGGTATGACATAACGTTTTACACAAACCATGAACTTCTCAATTACCTGCATCTCAAGACAGAAATGTAAAGAACATGCCTTTCAATTGCTGAAATTTACCTTACATTTTCCTTAAGTGCAATTACCATCTCACGAGCAACTGCATTAACACACCAAGTCAATATACGTTACTATACTTTCTAAACCCCTTGTTGTATCCTCTGGATTGCATTCACTTCCTTTTAACACATTTATTACTTAAAAACTACTACTAGAACTATTTACTCCAAATTGTTGTCCTCTTGAGCACTCTGATCAATTCATTTCAGGACTGGAAGGAATTAATATAATTAATCAAATTTAAGGGATCATCTGTGATACAAAATGTTGAATTGTAAGTTGTTTTTCTCCCCTAGTTATGAGTGTTGAATAATTAACATATGCACAAAACCAGAGCTCGTAGCTGGAAAGTGCACTTGAACACTTGAAACCCGCTTAGAGACTGATGACCTTTCATGTGTTGCTGCTAAGAAAGTGAGACATCAGATCCAACAACTTGCTTGTGGGTTACGGTGTATTAGCATAACAAATTCCAGAGGCTTTGGGACTGCAGAGGCTGGCAGCCACTGGGGGAAGGTGACAGGAAGCATAAAATGGCAAAAAAGTCAGGTGACAGAGGAGCATTATGATTTTCCATTGTCAGTTAGTGTAACTGTTTCTCTAGGTTTCTGCCCATATCTTCTCCCTGACAAGTGGGTTTATCTTCCTCTAAGTTGACTATTACTAAGCTTTCCAGAGTAATCACCATCTAAATCTTCAAGTCCTCTAACACAATGTTTTGCCTGGCTGTTACCATATAGAGGCTGCAGCTTTTTTACCTGGCAGTTCTACATAACCTGCATGTATGAGCAATCCTGTGAACAACTGTAACTATCAAAATGGTCTCTCAAAAACCAAACAAACGATGAAATCATGGAAACAGCATTCTTAGGGGTGACTGTTGAATTTCAAAACTCAGAAACAGGCCTTTCAGCATGTCCATCTTGAAAGTGGAAAGAGAAGCTACAGACCGATGCAACCCTTCATGTCACCAATTTATATGTGCCATAATCTTCTGCTGACAAGATCTTTTTTTACTGTGAAAAAGAACCATATTGTAAAACAAACCACTAAACACCTAGAAAAATTCTTTTAAAAGTGCTAGAGTAGCACACAGGAACAGAAAAAAATCCATCCTCCACAATTCCTTACAACAGTGAACTACAACACCGTGATACATGGTTAGCAATTTACCACCTTGCTGCATCCTAAACAATACAGTAGCAGTAATCAATACAAGTACTTGAAAAGACTCACGATTATGTCCTGCATCTTTAATTTCCACCAAGGAGCCAAAGCACTGTGAATAACATAGCCATTTTTGTTTTTACAAATACTAAGTCTTCCCCATAAAGAAGCCCAAGAAGAGGGAAGCAGACTGCGGCAGGAGCGTCAGTAGGAATCTAAACCAACAGGACTACAGCCTGTGCTATAATACAATAGATGGTGTTTATTCTGCAGAGCACAAAACGATCAGCACAGCTTAGGAAGGAGATCAATAGATTATAAGGACCCTGTAGTCACCACAGCATCCTCATTTCACCAAAAAGAATCTCACTTAGTGATTTTGCCATATATACACACACACGCACAGTTTAAGTGTAGTAACAGAAGTTGCAGGTGTATATACATCTACACGTGCTTAGATATTTTTCTATATGCATATATAAATGTGTCTTCAAATGCATTTACACGTATATGCACGGATGCAATCCTGAGGATTTGAACCTCCAAACATAGCCCCAGAGAGCGCAAAATAACTGTGACACTGGAAAACTGTTCAGAACTCACACAAGAGCTTAGTTACAAACAGCACTGGAACTCAACTGAAACTTATTTCAGAAGCTCGTTAGCACGACCAAACACACAATGAACACCAAGAATATTCTTAGAAAAGTAAACTAATAGTTGAGTAGGTGGGGCAAAAAAACGTAAAAATAGCTAAAGGCACTAATCAAGTTGACTTCTCAGAGGAGAGAAAAAAAATTAAGCAGGATGTTGAGATCTGGTGACTGGGGAAAAGGAAAAGACAGCACAAGCAGAGATAGGAAAATGAGAAAATGGGATAACAACATGGAAAGTGAAAGTAAGATTAAAAATATTAACCAAAAATAACCAGAACAAAGACTTGTATGGGTATTTAACTAGCAAGACTGACAGAGGCTGCTGCTGGTACCGAGAGGAATAACGCAGAGACTACAGAATTCACAAGCGCTTTGGATGAGCAAGAAACATTTTTCAGAAATTTTGTTTACAACATGCCTGCTGTCATTCGTAACCATTACCTTAGAGGAGACTTTCAGCAGGGGATAAACTCCGAAAACGCTTCACAGAGAGGTGTTTGGATTTCTCTGTTGAATCTGAAAAACAGAAAATCACTACTTAAAGCCATCAGCTTATGACACAGAGGTAGCACTGGCAAAAGTGATGGAAAATATCCGTATAAGAAATCTGCCCACTGAACAGAGAATGTGCCAATGAGAGAGGTGGATTAGTGGGTTTATCTCAGAAGTGACAGATTTCTGCATTTCAGAAGTGCCGTGCTGGAGTGGGTGATGGAGGGACTTTCATGATCAAGAAGAACCTGTGGTTCACCAGTAGCCAAGGGTTTTGATTTGATCTAAACTCTGCTGTAAAATCCTGAGATTAACCCTATACAGCCACTCTTCCCCTTTGAATTTCAGAAATATTTATTTCAGGGAGGTTGAACATCACTGGAAATACATTCAAGCAACGTAACCGTATGAGGACACATTATATAACATGGATGTTTTTAACCTTCCTTTTGCACCTCCCCGCCCACCCAAGGAATAAAAAGCTGGTTCAGGTGGCAGTAAACTTTATCTTATGTGCAGCTGGATAGCAGCATATTCTTTTCATTTACCATTTAAAGACAGATCATCAGGAAGTCATTACATGGCAAAGACTGGATCTCTGCACAACTGTGGTGTAACTGAGCACTGTAGTATGCAAATACTGTAGATAATAAAACAGGAAATGGTTTGCAGTATTGGACTTACCCTTTCCCT
>NW_010394774.1:123121-136050 GCF_000710305.1 Buceros rhinoceros silvestris
TACAGTGTCAGGTTTAATCCAGACAGCAAAAAACAAAGAAAAAAAAAGTTTTTCCACAACTCAAACAGACTTTGGTGGATTGAAACACATTTCATTAAATACTGTTAAGCTTTAAAATTAGATGTTTGTCCCTGAACTATGATTCCGGCTAGCTTGTGGCTATGATCTGAAGTCCTCGTCTATCTGACAGAGGGTTACAACATGAAGGGGGGTACTATCAGAGTGTGAAGAAGCGGTAGGTAAGGCGCTTAGCAGGCAGCCTAGCCTAGCGGACACGTCTCAATTCGCAGGGCAGGACTGGCTATCCTGCTTTTAAGTCAGCACCAATGCGCTGACAATACTTTTAAGCTGCTTCTTGCAACATCAGCTGCAACATCAGGATCACCACAGATGACAGACTTGCTGCAGGCTAAATTCAAGGAGTATGCAGAGATCCAGTAACGGTTACAGATACTTCAATATATGTCTGTTTTGGCAGGGAATAATATTAACACTATTGAGATAAGGATACAGTAGTGCTATTTGAAAATATCTGTATCCTGCCTGCTGGGCTGTGATAAACAGTCGTGTGTTTCACACATGAGGAATGACTATTAACAGTATGTGTGCAGGCACTTACAAGCAGGAGGTAAACACAAATAAGTTTGCAAGTTTGATCAGACTCGCTGTGCGCTGGTAGTAGGAGCAACCCTGCACCGGTGAACTTGTATTGGTTAACTTCTATCTCACTTCATGATCTTAAAAGCTGAACTCGACTGTTACTGGGTTAAGGTTCCTATTAGAAAATATTATAAAGATACAAAGCAAAGGGGTAGAGAGCAAAAATTCAACACAGGAGAATGGAGCCAAGTCAAGAGCACAGATACACATACCCTGTGACAAAAGAGGCCCAGACTGAAAATCTCTTTAAAAATACAAATGCCACATTTTCAGTCTACCTGTGGCATCAAAATGAAACACCAGCATTTTTAAGAGATGTTTTAGTTTCCAATACACAGCAAAGAATTCTCGTCTCCTACAAAAGGCACTTTTGTTTCAGTGACTTCTGGAAGAGAGGAGGATACTCAGCAATTGCTTTGAAAAAAAAGAGATAGGAAAATGTATCTGCACTCTGAATGGTTTTGCTATGCCCTCAACTAGTTGAGGAGGTTCACAGAACTACAGCATGCTGTATGCTCCACTCATTTCCACAACAGATTATGGCTTTTCTTTCCCCTTATTACATTGGATCAGTCTGCCACTGCGATGAAATACTACCATTAAACTTTCCAAGCCTTCTCTGCCTTCTGAAAGGACAACTTCCTCCTTAGAAGTGGCTTTGCTGGTATGAATTCACAGGTCTAATCACGCCAGATTTCTGAGGCATTAGGAACTGTTTCAGATGTAGAAGGAACATCTGAGAATTTTCCACAATGAATTATGGATCTATAATTCTTGATCCCCAATAATTTGGGGCCAAAGAGTTGCAGCTCCAGCAACTTTGGAATTGTAATTTTCTAAGAGCATTGGTAACAGTTGCTCATGGATTTGAAGTCATGGAGAGCTGGCTCCTCTCACTTCATGTCAGCGGAACTGCTTAGCACTTACGGGAAGAAAATGGAAAGAACTTTTCCTTCAGAATACTCTGTCTGCAAACAAAAAGGGTAACTACCTGAAAGCAATTTCCTTTCCTACAGTATGCCTTAATATTAACATAATCATAAACACTTAATACAGCATTCCCCTCACATCTCCATTATTAATCTCTTAAAGCTGAGTTATGAACATAAAACATTAATGCATCACCTCCTAATAATTATTGTCTTATTAGATCATTTGCCCAATACAGCTTGTTAGATGGTTTTTGTTCTTAAGGAAGGTAAGTTTCCACTTACCAGAAGACATTAGAAAACAGCCAACAACCAAACCAAAACAACACACCCCGTCAATATTATTTCCATCAACTGCATTTTCATAAATTAATAAAAAATTAATGAAGACGACAAAATGTAGCAATCTGGTTAAATATTAATTTTATACTTCCTAATTTTTAAGAGCATGTCTGCTGAACTTTGAGCACTATTTATTGACAGCACCTGAGCTCCCGCCCTGCCCTCCTCCTCAGAGCAGCTTCTGTACTCGCAGGAAAGCAAAGGGATCCCCTCACCCTGCTGGGGACACCTATGGCCCCAGCCACCGCACTCAGCAGTTGGAGACCAGAGAGAGCTAAAGTCACGGCACCAAAAACGCCAGCACCTGCTTGCCAGGGCCGGTACCTGCTCCTCACAGGCAGCTAAATGGGTGTTCTCACGGCAAATAGTTCCTCAAACAACAAATGGACATCAGAGAAATGCAGCTGTTTAAAAACCACATCTCTAAAGGAGTCTTTCATGATACCTGAAACCTCTGTCCTTTTAAAATTTAAGCCTTCTAGTCTGTAGTTTGTTTTGTTTCATCAACAGGGTAAATTTGCAGAGGCTTAGTCTCAATTGTACAATACTAAATATTTTGATAAACTAGCCATGCATTCAGGCTGGAGGAATAAGGCCTGTTTCCGATTTCTGCTTCTTGCCTAAACACCCCGATTGCTTGTTGTTTCATTACGAGGTTTGCTGTCAGCGAATGGCGACCCTTCAAGAAAGATTTACCTTTCAACAAACTCAGTTACATCCTAACTTCCAAATATACCATTTCATACTGATTTTTACACCATTTATCAAAAATAAACAAACTTTAGGACTTGTCTGCTCTAACAGAGCTAAAACCTGTGAGATTTATATTTGCTTAATCTTCTGTCCACTGTTACGCAATATGCAAAGAGACTATATTTTCAATTTAGCAGAGGAAACCAACCCTGTACAGACATGAGAGGAAGAGAAACATTTTGAAGTCTGACAGCTAACATATCTCAAAATATAAGGATTTAACTTTATTATTTTATATTCTAAGAGACAGATCTGGAGAACTGAAGATATTTTTGTAATTTGATTTGATCACTTAAAATGGGGAAAAAAGAAAAAAAACCCCAAAATCAGTCATGCTAAGGCCCATAAGGCAGCCAGTCATACAGCTTTCTAGATCCTTCCACACGCCGTAGCCCAGACAGCCTGCGCGGCTGCTGTGCTCATTTAAATCTCACTGCTCCTTAACGCTGCAGAGCAGACGTCTGCCAAGAGGGAAACCCAGACTTGAAAGAAACCAGGCTCCTGGTCTCACTGTCTATCATCTACTCAACAGAGTAAGTTTTACATCAAGCAGGGGGTTTTGCTTAAGATAATGTATTTTTACTCTGGGTAGCAACAGCATTAGCCACTGCGGGAGTCTGACTGCAAATTGGGACCCAACCACTTTTTAAATAAGAGACATTTCTGTGTGGATTTTCCAGGCAGGTCTGGGCAGCCACCGCTACAATACGCTTTAATCATGCTTTCCGTAGTAGCAATTTTTGTGTTCATTGTCAACTGACATTGCACTCACCAGCTGCCTTAAAGTTCACGTTGTGATCCTCCCCATTCGAGTACTGCTGATATCATCGCTCATAAAAACCTGTGAGGAATCAGAGATTAAACCTCCCCCATTCTCCCCTATAGCCTGTATACCCAAGCCTCATCACAAAGTGGCTAACTTAGATGTTAGATCTAGTGGACCTTTTCTCAAGGCTCCACAAAAATGGAGTTTTGATAGAACTTCTAAGGGTTAGAGAGCAAAATTTTCAGCAAAACAATTTTTTTTCATGGAAGTATCTATTTTATTGGGAAAGCCAACCCAGAGCTCACGTGCAAAAAAATTACATAATCTGATTTGAAAGTATTGTTGTAGCACTTAGCAACAATTTGGGTGCCCCTATTCTCATCTTTCCTCATGTCCTCATCAGGCTTCCTCGTGAGAGAGTTCATTTAACGCATCTGCAGTCTGCAAAGAGCAAGCCCCAGGCTACCTGACACGTCAGCCCACTATGGAATTTAGCCCCTAAAGAGCAGAATAGATGCACAGCATTCCCACTGAGATTCTTCAGCGCACCACTGAGAAACGCAGGTTTTGTTTTCTGAAGAGTCTAACATTTTTCAGTAAATATCTGGAGAATTTTAAACTAGCTATAGCTGTATTCAATGTAGATTGTTTTGGCAGCAACTCATTCATGCTCACACTCTGGACCGTTCAGGAAAGAAGGGGTTTAAAATGATAATAGTCTGTTCTAACTACAAACAAGTTTCCCAGCAAAGCAGCTCCTCATGGGATTTCATTAACAGAAACTCAGCCCTCAGCCATGGTGAGGGTACCGCTACCGCTCTGCACATTTGTCACGAGAGGAACAGCATGGTGGTTCGAGCGGAGAACCTGGAAGTGCAGGTGTGTGCATTCTAATTCCATCTCTGTCACCAACTGTCTTGGTGATCATAAGCTAGTCACAAAGTGTTTGCTTCAATTCCTTCATCTGTATAATGGCAATGATCTCTAACTCAGAGGGACACTGTGAGGATTAATTAGTTAATGTTGGTAAGTGCTTTGAAGATGAAAAGAGCTGCAGAAAAGATAATCAGTTTTAGCGTCTCTAAAAGCCTTTACCACGTCTGCAGAATTATTTTGGAGTACCACATGAATATTATCCAAGAGAATCTGCCATTTATCACGTACATCCAGATGGGGGGAGATGAGGGGGACAGAAGAGGAGAGGGAAAAAAAGGGGCAGGTATGCAAATGGTTCGGTGTTAAATCACGTATCCTGTTCTAAAGTCTGCAGAGAAGTTCTAGGAATTCATTTCTGAGCCCTCCTAACCTCATAGGATATGCTGTTTTGAATGTTGACTTTATCTAGGGGCAGAGCCAGGGCCCAGGTTCAAACAGAGCAAAGCTCAAACTTCCTTTATACAAAGCACTTGTGCGTGGCCGCCACTTTCTGACAGGAACAAACACCATATGGCTTTGTTCACTTACCTCTTTCTTCCTAATTTGAAATTCTGAAATCACAGTGATTTTCGGAATTCTCTTCTATGTGTCCGGATACTCGGGCTTTTTCTCAGTATATTTATTACAAAAACTAGGAGATGACATCCCATTCTCTAAACAAATGTCTTGAAGGCAGAATATACATATTTAGGTTTGGCAGATTTCCTTTGGGTTGCCTATAAAGTTTTCAATGTGTACATCCCAGCTGCATTTCCTCCCTTAATTGATTTTCATTCCTAGTAATCAAAATGGAAGGTTTTCAGTGAAATAGTCAGAATCCTCTTAAACTTTGCTAAGTCAGCCAGGATACAGAAGCAAAAATGGTTGAAAAATGTCATAATTTTCAGGAAAAAAACCAAACCCAAAACAACCCCACCTTACTATTTTCATATCCCAGATGGGAACAGCCTCATTCTCTTTCAATTTTAAGTAGAATCATTCATTTCCTTAATGATTTCAAGGATAGAACACCAAACAAAAGTCAGCCTGTATACACACAACTACCTCATAGCTGGTGTCTTTTCCCGGACAAATTGCTTCCACATATTGCAATTATGTACAACATTTCGATTAACAACATATTCCTAGATACACATTTTTCAAACAACCATCAGAAAAGTAAATAATAAAACCCCGTTATTCTGAAAAAAGCTCTCTATGGAGCGCAACATGACTTCAGTGCAGATAACCGATGCGTTGCCATGTAAAGGTGGGATACATATACGTGTGCTTTATTACAAGCTCGATGTAATGCTGACTGGCACTAGCTGCTCTCAGAAAAGCACACCACGTACAACTTCTGCAACAATGCAACTTCAAAACTCAGTTAGGCCATAGTTTCCTCTTCAAAAATAACATCTAGTGGCAGCCTTAGTGATTCTCGCGATTCAAAGTACCATTAACACATGATCAGACAATCCACATTCAGCATTATTCTGCAATGAAATATCTTTTGCTGTTGCTTATAATCACTACATTTTACTCGCAGCTCTTCTCCCACCTTATGCCAAATATCAACATTGGCAGGGATGAAGAAAAAAAAAGCAAATATACCAGCTAAACAGCTTTGAAGTCCTTTGCACTTCACATGGCATGTGAATGATTATTTCTGGTCCCTCCCTGCTTCCAAAGATGCTTCTCGCTAATGTCCCACCACATTTAATACTGCAGGGCTACACTTCTATTTTGTAAAAGGAGGTGGAAAGTCTTGACTTAAATATATCCTTTTGTGGAGGAAAAGACAACTCAAGATTTGAGGAAAAAGTTACACATCTAGAAAATAAATTCTGGATAACAGACAATGCTTTGCTATTGCAATTAGTCCCTTTGTTATAGTCTCTGTAAACCAATACCACGCTACCATAAAGCAAGTCAGATCTGCCGACTCCATTAAGCCATACAAAGGCAACGAGGTCCTCCAGTTTAATAATGGTCGGATGAGACCTTCTGCTTCTTTTACCAACACTTTCCTTCAGGTTGAATGGTTCTTTTCCCTCTTCCAATATTTATTCTTAATGCATTTATACCAAGAAGTTACAAATTCAGATAATTTCTCATGCAGGCCCAGTGATTAAAGGCCTTTTAGACTCATCTGCATGACGGGTTGCCCATTATCTTAGTTGTTATTGTGCAGTATTCGACCTAACTTCCCTGTGCCCCCCACGCCCCATTTATTTAATGTGAAAAAACAGATTTTAAACTCCGTTCTCCAGTGCAAGGTCATTTTAACACTTCCCTCTTTGTAGCAACTATTTTACCACGCAGGACTCATGTTGTGAGTGCAGGTGGGTGAGCTTCAAACTCATAGCAGAAATCTTCTGATTCCTTGATTGCATACCCTGTATTTCATACTAGTAGATTCAAATTCCGTGTCCGATATAGCTGCCCTCGAAGTTGTCCAGCTTTCCCGTATGCTGGAATGACAAGTTTACTCTTTATACCAGCAAATGTCACCTACACTGGTATGTTTTGCACCACTTACAGAAGGACTAGAGCAATCTTAAATTTGCTACTCCTGCTTCCAGCACCGTTCTTGATTCCTGCCCTCCAGCCAATTGCTAGCTCAGTTTACACTTCTCATTTCAATGTTGGACCTCCTCAGCCTCCTCCCAGATGACATCCCACCTGCCACCACCTCTGGGAGGAGAGGCTGGGCCCAGCCGACGCCGCCACCGGACGCAGTGGGGCCCATCAGGCAAAAAAAACCCCCCCCGGGGGGAGAGGGGGTGGGCCCCCCCCGACGCTGCCACAGGACGCAGTGGAGCCCATCAGGCAGGCTGGTGGAGCCCCCGTCAGAAAACGTTAAAGAATGGGCAAAATCGTACGCTGAGGAAAAGTGCGAGGAGCAGCCCTGCGAATAGGAGGCCGGAGAAGGTGGCAGGGAGAAGGTGCTGCAGCAGAGCGCCGATGGAGCAGGCGCTTCTCTGCAGCTCTGGGAGAGGACCTGTGTGGGGCAGGAAAATGGAGCTTTCCTTCAGTTACTGCTGGACCGTTTTGTGGTGGATGACACCTTTTGTCTTTCATAATACACATGCATTTTTCTTGTAGTTGTTGCTAATTTGATAAATACATAAACTATTTTTGAGGCCTCCAGTATTTTAAAACCCTGGAGCTTTTCAGTTAAGGATAGCTTCACAATTTCACATGCGTATGCAAGGATAAATACTTAATACTTGTGTTAGTTATCATGATAGCAACAGTACTGTCCCCCCAAAACCAGCATTCAGTTCCAAAGTTAGACAGTTCTTCATTATCATTTATTCAATAGCGATTGTTTTAAACAAAACAAAACCCACAGAACTCCCATATGCATCAAGACTCAGTGGCACCTGTTGGGTTTTTTCCATTTCTCAAGAGAAAATTCCTCAAAAAATTCTCAAAGATGATTTGAGTCCATTATTTCACATGGTGCATTGCTTCCTGCTTACAGATGAATGATTCATGCTGTGTGTCCAAAACCTGACAAGACTATTTACATCCCTCAAAATGCACAGGACTGGGTGGAGCAACCACAAGAACACTAACCATTAATTTCATGTTGCTACATATTAACCAATAACAGAAAAAAAATGCAACAAATAAACAATTGCTAACTGGTGGAAAAAATGCTGCACGCTAATTTCCAGCCCTCAGCAAGTGCTGGTGTGATCTCGCAGAGCTCCTTCTCACACCTGAATTTTCCAAGGACTAATCAACTCAGAGAAAACAGCCTTGATAGAATTAGAAATGCACAACTTGCCAACACAACTCTATCAGTCACCAAGCTGCATAGCCCTAGCAACATCCACGAATCCTACACATAGACATCACACTGAGTTATATATTTCCCTTAACTCGTCTGAATTTTGAGAGAGTCAACAAAAGGGCAAATATTCTTAAAATAATCATCCTCTCTGATCTCTCACTCTTGATGATCAAGGAGCAACATACACTCATTCTGGGGAATTAGCAACAGGTAATCTTTCCTTTTACAGGTGTTTCTATTCTGTTCTGTCTGCACAAACTATGCTTCTTGCACAATCAAGTTTCACAAATGAAACGTGCATCTCAAATTGCCTGATTATCATCATTAGAGCACACACCAATCACACACACCAATCTAAGCGCGGGTTCTTGAAAAATTTCTCTGTGTTTCTGTGTTCACACCGCGCTTGATGAACGGTTTGTGTGCCATCTTTACTTAGCATTTCTAAGGCCAAATAAAACCTTACAGAATTAATCAGAGTAATAACCTCCTGGACTATCCACAGGTTTTCGTACTGGAGAAGTGCGACAGAAGGCTGGGAAAAGAGCCTACTGCAGCTATTTCTTAATACAGGTTTCTGCTGCCACCTTTCCCCTCTCTTTCTTCTTTAAGGATCAGGTTTTAGTAACATTTCCCTTTGTCTTCTTTAGCTTATCATCTGGACATTTTACAACACAGCTTGTACCATATTGCCTATGTTCAGATCCGAGGGATTTAATTTTGCTGGATTTGCCTCTTTAAGAGATATCCAGCAACAGAGTGTAAATGGCTACCCAGGTAAAATGGTGGTTTTCCTAAATCAGATTTATGTTTTGTAACCTAGATTAGAGAAACGGCAAAGTGGTATGCCAGGATTACCTGGCTGCTCTTAGCAAACCTCTTACTAGGAATCGAGCAGGCAAAACACCTATTTTCCTGTCTGCATTTTAGGAAGAGTCTCCACCCTTTCACACCGCTGCCTTTCCGTTTGCCTATCTCCCTTCTCCGGCACAGCTCACCAGTAACACGCAGGGATCAGTCTTTACTAAGAAGCCTTCCTCAGTACTCAGATCCATCTACGAATGCCCCTCAGCCCATCATTTTTCCTCTCTACGGGCACAACAGAGAAATAGGGAAGAAATAAAGCAAAACAGAGGGAGAAGTATGCATCATAAAGCAGAGCAAAACACATTGGCACATTCTTCCCACAGCAAATTTTGAAGTAAGACAGAATGCATTTTGGATTGATTTCCTCTTCTCCTCATCTATTTAATAAATATATTTCTCAGAATTATATTTTTAGTCTTTCTTACTTTCAGAATGCTCTCAGTGAAGAAGTGTTTACAAAAGATGAACTAAGAACCAACTGACTTGACTTTCTCTCATCTTAATATTGCAGTATTTTGGTTTTTCAAATTACTTTTTAAACAACAGAAAAAATATTTCTTCTTTATTGAATTCCAGAGACTAAGAGGAAGTACGTCTGCCTTTCTGTGACATACAGACAGTACTTCTAAGTAGGCAGCTCAAGCACTGCTAAAATTAACATAGCGGCTACATAAAAATGCACTTCATCTGTTAAAAAAAAAGGAATCAACGACAAGAAAACCCCAGGGCAAACACTCAGATGGTTGAGCGTCCTGAAGTGCAGCGTACAAGGGGTTAGGAACAGGGAAATAGCCAGGCTGCACAGTAACTGTAAGAAATGCCGTTGCAGCAATATAGACATACACTATAATTACCTCAGTTTGGCATAACAATAATTAGTGCAGGAAAAAAGAAAAAAAAAGGGAGAGAGAGAAAGGAGAAGGGAGAAAGGAAGAAAGAAGAAAGGAAACACTTTAATGAAATTTATTTGTTCTATGTATAACTACTACATTACCTCCTCAGAAAACAGAAATATCCTCCACCTCACTTCAGATCTCCTAAGGCAATAACGCTGCTCACAGCAGCTCTCCATTAGCTGCAGCCAGCTCAGCTGTCGCTGATCTGAAGAATCACAAGCACAGCAGTAGGAAATCGAGAAAACTTGGGCAGCTGAAATTACTTTAACCGTGCAAGAGCTCAGGTACCCTCAGTTTTGCCTCTGTTGGGTGTTCCAACTGTGAGCTAGTAGCTAGAAAGACTGTTATAATGGAGCCCCAAGAAGTTTAATTAGAAACCCCATGTCTTTCCAGAATCCAGGAATTTTTTATTTTATTTCAAAACAGATGTTATTTAATACCTAAAAAATCACTTCAGTTCCTTTCAAGTCACTCTGTGACACAGGAGAAAAAAATTACAAGAGTTTAAATCTCCTGAATCACAATCTACTAAACAAAAGAATACCCTTTTTTGAAATCTTAAGTAGTTTTCCTCAGGTAATTCAATTCTCAAATATGGTAAAACATATTACCAGCCACTATAAGTGGAATAGGGAGAATAACTATGGGTAAAAACTATGGGAATACCGCTGAATCTGAAGCTGTGTTAACTGTAAGCACTCTCTGACAGGGCTGTATAACACAGGAAAGCACTTGGGCTGCTTCAAGTTAAGCTGAGCTGTGCTATCATCTCTTAATGGCAAGTTGTTGATTTGATGAAGTTGTTGCCAATATCCATAGACCCTCTGCTTGCTTTCTGAAATGTCTCTTTAGTGCCATTCTGTCAGCTGTCCAGATTCTTCTTGCTCACTCCCCTCTTACCTACTCCCAAAAGCACCACAGAAACGGTCACTAACCTCTTCTCTCCAGAACACGTTCCTCTTCAAGTCAAGCTCCTCTCATGATGGAAAGATGCAACAGTACAAAAAATACATTATAATATTTTAAAGCATACAAAATGGATCTGATGCCTGCTGAAATGGAGACTCTGGTGACAACATAAGCATATGGGAGATTTCCAAGGTGGGCCTGCAGGTCTGCAGAAACGATCTGCTGATCAGGTCCACCTGATTTTCATGCTTGGCACCTGGAACTGAAAGAGGTGGTGGGAAGCGTGCTTGCATCCTTGGGTGTGTGGGGTGTCTGGGTGTGTGCTGACGTCCTCTGTCACCTGATCTGACATACAGGAAGGGACATGATTGTCTCAACACACACCATTAATGACTAGATCATCCTCAATCTGCCCATTACACGATACCTTCACCAATCTCCTTCGTGACAGGGATTCATTCCTGAGGGGAGGGAGTCATACGCCCTATTAAGCGGGAATGTTTCTCTCAAATGATTCAATCGCTAGAGCATTTTCAAGAGATAATTAAGTGGGCCTTGAGGTCCTACTTCCAGACATGATTTGCGTAGTAAGAACAATAATGGCAAAAGGACTATACTAGAAAGACAAGTTGGAGAATCTTACATAGCTGTATCTTCACATTTGGCTGAGAAAAGGAAAGAATGTAGTTCAGGAGCTAACTGACTTCATGATGGATTGCTCACAGTGGCGTCCAGGTACATCCTGGACTGCTAGTGCTTTAGGAATTAACAAAGTTCAAAATGAGATCAACCTCATCACGATATTCTTTTTATCTGTTACATCACATGATACTCCTAGTGGTTTAGAAACCACAAATACCAGGCTAATGTGTCAAAAAATCAGGAGCTGCTTTGTTTTAAGTCTCTAGAGCAATGCAACTTTTCACAAATCACTTTGGCACAAACAATCATGTCTAAAATTAAGCATGTTTCAGACAAATGCCCATCACAGGCCGTTGGGTGCAGAGGCTGGAGAATCTCCCGGACAAGACTCTGAAAGATCATTACGAGACGCTGCTCTGACTTTGGCATAATAAATGTATGCTATCCCAGCGAGGTGGTAGGGGTTTATTCAATTTCAATTGCCTTATTGGTTACTTAGTGCTAACACCACAGACTGGAAATGAAAACCATCTAGCACTATCACCACTAAATAATTTATGTAGACCTTAATGTTGTCTGTGTAATACATTTCTCAAAACAGACTTGTTGCAGTGCCAGCATGTATCGAAATATTCCCAATAGAACCTGATCATATAAACCTGACCTTGGTTTTTATAACAAGTCAGTGTAAAGTGAGGAAGGAGAACAATCTAAACATTGTTTAACACCTTCAGCATCTGTTTGAAAACAAAAATGAAGACTAATGTTTTCCTAGGTAACTCATTCTGTGTTTATCTTAATGAAGGCAAAACAAGCAATGGAACAACTGCTGAATGGAATTACAATAAAATATTTTTTTTCAGACAAAAGGGCACAAAATTGGTTTTCATTTGGCTCAGTGACTATCCTGTAGTTGAAAAGAATGTTACATATTCATTTCATTTATCATTTGAAGTCAGATAATCAGGAAGTCATTATGTGGCCTACATTGGGCAGCTATTCGATTAGAGCGTAATTGAACACTCTGTAAGGCAGCCAAAGCTGACAGGTTGGGAATGCATAATATCCTTCCCATGATATTTTGAAGCAAGGGAAAACTGTAGGAAAACCATTGTCAATCAAAACCTGACAACCAAGTGAGAGAGGCTGGAATCTCTGCTACTTTGAAAATGGAGAGCCAGCTCCTGACACACGCTGTGTTTTCTGTGTTCATCAAATTAAAAGGCATTGTTATTAAAAGATTATAACTGAAACCAGAAGACTTCATTTACCCACTTGTCTTTGTCATTTATCTGAGGCAAACCAGTGATCAAACACGAAAATGCGAGGAAAGGTTAGACTCAGAAGCACAGTGTTTGAAACCTGGCTTTGAAATGCGCTGATTGCTGAGAGCAGCTATTAACGACGCACACAAAAAACTTCCCCCCCCCCCCATAGCTCACAAA
>NW_010394774.1:136085-141896 GCF_000710305.1 Buceros rhinoceros silvestris
CGACCCAATCAAAAAACTCCCCCCCCCCCCCATAGCTTACAAAACACTGGCCTTCCAACTGTTGAGTATCGAGTATTTAAATTACCGATCAGTATTGTGAGAGGCTTGAGATTAAAATGTTATTTTTACTAAAAGACTTGAAACTGTATTTCCACTTGGGAGCAATGTAAGTTTTCCATTGAAAAGCCTGTTTGTTTCCCAACATCATCAGCGTATCTTTCAGTAGGAACATGCAACGCATTTGATAAGCACCTACGCCTTTCTCTGGGTATCTAAAATATGCCCACACATATAGATCAGTAATGCCAGTGTCACTATTCTGTCAAAGCTCAGGGAAAGGTCTTAGAGTTGTAGCTTTTACCTGCATAAATCTCTTGTATCCCTAGCAAGCAGAGTAACAGGGCTGGCAGATGATGTCCAGTCTCACTGGATAATAATGGCTAACTACGTGATCCAACTACTCGTGGCAGACAGGAAACACTGTTTAGACTCCAGCGTCTTTGAGCAGCTGTAGTTGATATAATGGAAAGCAGATGTCTTAAGCTTTCCAGGCTGTCCTTGAAGCCTGTCCTTCTCAGTCTAACCTTCTGCACAGCATTGGATGTCAAAAGATCGTAGAAGGTGGTCATGAGGACCATACGCAGGACATTTCTACATGCCTATGATTAAACAAAATGGAGGGACCGCTGACCACTGAAAGAGTAGCCTAATCTCTACCTGCTTGTCACAATGGTTTTGAGGTTTTTTTTCATTCCTAGAGAGCTAAGTCTATATGCTCTGCATGCAAAAGGTTGAGAAAACCGGGAAAGTGGGAAACACAAGCAGGAAGCTCCTCGTTATCTGGACAACACAATATCCTCTGATAACCACCATCTTCAATCACTCAGCCTTCACTACGAACAAAGCCTGGGAATATAACAGCCTTTCAGCACGAGCCATAAATCTCTTGAGGTAATTCAAACCCCAGAGTGAGTTATATTCCAGTCTAAGGTAAATCCAGGAATTAGGTGCCCGCTTTTAAAACAAAGGTCACATCTTGAGCTCTTCTGTGAGTTTAGTGTCAGGACCTGGACGGCAGAAAAGTACCGCTTCAGGCTGTACTCCACTGATTCCCCACAGCTGCCAGACCCCTTGAGGATTACAGGAAAATTAGCATATTTTCATAATTTCACGCCACAGAATTTCTCTATCAGACCCATCACTGGCTGTACGTTGGCACAGAGGGTGTGCATCAAGGGGCTGGTATCCTGGGAAAGCACCTTGTCCCAGTGTGGAAATGGAAAGAAAGAATTAAAGGAAAAGTGAATAAAGAAATTCCTTAGAAATTGCTTGGAATGACTAAATTCTCTACTTCTCTAACATTAAAATACTAATAAATACAAACTCTAAGCTGTTCATGAGATTCTCTACAATTACCTCACAGCAGATCAGCACCTGATTTACAGAAGAAACGGTAAGATACTATATTTAACCTTCAATATCAATTTCTAATTATTTTAGTATGTGTATTTATGCCAATTGCTTTGTAAACTTGCAAATTTTATAATCTCGTATGAAAGTAATAAAATCACTACAGTCTTTCCAAGCATTTACCTTTATTTGACTTTCCTTACACTTTCTGTTTCTCCTCGCCGTCTGGCTCTTTGCCTCCTAATGCTAACAAGCACAAACAGGACTAAATCCAGTGAAGCAGCACTAAATTGCATTTTCCTTCCAGAGGTCATCTCTCTCCTCTATTTAAGGAACAGCCCAAGGTTTGCGATCTGCTGAGTTATCCACTGCTTTGCCACTGCCTGCCTTTGTTTGCATTCCATATAGACCTCTGTGTTGTGACTGTATTCCTCATATAACATATACTTAAAATAGGCACACAAGGTGTACAAGCAGCAGAATTCATTTCTCCACAGAGTGTATCAGGTCAAAATACTTTTTTATTAAAAGTAGTACCAAAATGAAGATATCAGGATACTGATAGACATATCTGGATGCATTGCAGAAGTCTTAAATAAGTTCCATGACAGTACTCTGGCAAAAAAAATTGGCGCTGCAACTGGTCATAGCGTGGTTGAAAAGACAGAGCTACATTTCCCAGAAAAGCTGCACACCATTCAAAAGCCTGAAATATTCAACTTAAGGGTGTAAATGGGAAGCTATAATTTAAGTAAGATTCAAAGAGCGCTCCACTATGTGGCTTTATGGGATTTTCAATTATAACTAAAATAACTGAAGATGTAAACAGACAGAAATGACTGTACCATCAAACATCTGCTTCATAATTATTTGAACAGCAGAATGCTTATGAATCTCCCATCTATTTATAATGCTGGCATGTACTGAAAACTCTCATTTTGTTTTAGTCTACCTGGAAGGATACTGCTCAGTTAAAATATTATTCCCCATACTGATACGTTGTGTTTAGTTTCTGAGATAATAGTCAATTGTTTGAGACTTGGTTACATGCTGTTTAAAGTTGTGATTTTAAGAAATGATGTAAGAAACCACATCTGAGAGTGATCTACGTCATTCATCGTCTAATGTTTTACAGACTCGTATTGCACAAACATTCATTTTCTTACCTGAAAATACAATGGAAGCCAGGAGTGTTGCTCCCAAGCATCTCCTTAACAACAAGGTATAAAACAGCGTTCCACGTAGAAATGTATGTCAAAGTGAGATGATGTAGAGCGTTTTTTTCTCCAGAATTCATAAAATTAAAGTATATATTAAGTTGAAAATTACTTATTATTACAGCTCTCTGCTATAATCAACTTTCATGTAAAGAAATGTTATTACACACAAAATTAACTCAAGCAACTAAGTCTCTCCAACTAAGAATGAAAATCTGAAATTTATTTTTAAAATCACTGAAATGTAAACCCTTCCTATGAATTACTGGGAAACTAAACTCATCTGAGTTGGTGAGAAATGCATGGGGACAGGACCACATCTTGTGCCTTAGAAGGCCGTACAGTTTCCCTAGACAGTTTTACAGTGGTTTAAGAAAAGATTTCTACCTTTTTATTTTTGAATGAGGCAAACCCTTACCCTCTAACCTCATCCCTCTTTCCATAAAGTGTGTATGTAAAATTTTCATTTAGCATCTTTAGCAATCTTACATTTGGTTTGAATAGTACATTTTCATTTCATTCATCATTTAAAGACAGATAATCAGAAAGTCATTACATCGGCTGACACCAGGCCCTCCGCTCGATTGTATTGTAATTGAGCACTGCAGAGCGTGTGCCAGATCTAATGGATAATGAATATATTATGTCAGCAGAACCGCCTCGGCAAAGCTCCTGGGGAATCAGAGGGGGCTCCTGCAGTGACATGTAGGGTCACCGATGTTGCGCTGATTTACTGATGGAGTGATTGTGTAATTAGGTAATCAATGGTGGGTACAGGACTATATGTGGACAGCTTATTTTATAGAAATAAAGACCATACAACTACAAGGCTTGTTTTCTGGAAAACAGAAGACTGTATTTTGGTTTGGCGTAATTGTTTGTGAATTCTTTCATGATACATTCCACAAGTCTGAGGGTAGAAGGCCAGCAGCAGAGGCCTGACTACAATTCAAACACCACAGTAAACTAGTCTCAAAAACTTTTTACAATGTCAGCCACATTATTTAGAAAACTCTAATCTTCTACCTTGATTGAATTTTATTTGAGGTTCGGCTGTACTTGTGCTACAGCTTTTAACATCTCATGGAGAGGCAAAAAGCAGTCCTTGAAATAAAAATGTGAAACATCTCTAAGTATTCGCTCTCCATTTACTCTGCTCTCACTAAAAGCATTCAGTAACATTTACTCTGTTCCTCTGAATGACAGTACATTTTAAAACAAATGTAGAGTGAGAGGGTTCACATCCTAAAATATTGTTAAGGATGTTTGTAACATACGTTACAATATATACAGCCACTGTATGTATGTGGTTGTTAACAGAAAAAAGTGTTACTTTTCTTTTTTTAAAGTCAGATGATTGAACTCTTTAGTAAAGATGATGAATGATTACTCATTTGTATTTCTTTCTTCCTATTTAGCCTGACCATATAACAGCAGCCTCTCTCTAAACTGCACCTCTCTCTCTGCTTCCATTTTAGTGTAAGACTGACGCTTGGCTCCACGTACTGCGCTCAGCAGAGGTCTGTGTCATCCGAGCACTCTCCAGTGCAGGAATCCACCTGTCTGCTCCCCAGGCATGTTAATGACACCGTCTCGGTTGGTTTTTTGGCATCCATAGGAACTTCCCTACGGTGCCTGTGACAACAATTTCCAGTTGGGGTTTGGCATCCATAAGGATATCCTCCCAGGAGGCTGTGACAAGTTTGCAGTGACATGGATCTTCAAAAAAATGCATTATTTACTCATTTCTCAAAAACAAAGTGGGGAGGCAAAAGCTATGAAGAGACAAAGGCCAGGGAACACGGTTATCACTTATACCTGTTTGTTTCATCCACAGTAAAGACAAGCAGATGGCTTCTGCTTCATTTTATACCGTTCTCCCTCTACAGGCCTTTGTCAGCCTGTCAGCTTCTCGCTGACAGCCTGGGCAGGCGTTTACTCAGTTCCTGTCTTTACTACGGATCTTCTCTGATGCCTGGCTTTAACCCTGGAAAGGATAATCCATTCTAGCCGGACGGAAGCCAAACACAGAGCATGCCTCAACAAAGCGGGACAAATACCTTTTTTCTCCTTCCTACTACATTCCTTTAAGATTTCTTTTTGGGCAACTCCATGGTAGATAGACCTCACCAAAGAAGTAAATGGAAAAGTGAGGCATGGTCATAAGAAGTAATATAGATTTTTCTCAGTTTACCACAGTCGCCGATTCAGTGCTTAACTGTGAGGAGTCTGGACAGCACCTATCCAATGTGTATCCGCTTGGACTTTTTTCCAGACCGAATTTCACAGTCCCCAGACTCTAGAGAGCCATCAGTGCCAACTTTCTTCTGAAAGCAGGACTATCCTTCTGTTACAGAGTACCGATTAATGTAAATGAAATTTATACTCTGGCTTAACTAAGGCTTTCAAAATATCCTTGGTATCATTAAGGACACACTCTAAATCATGTTGGTTTGGGTTTTGTTTGTTTGTTTGCTTTTAAATAGCACAGCCCAAACTGTCCCTTGCAAGGCCAGAACAAGAAAAATGTGTGTTTATATCTAGTGTACTGTAAAATTTGGCCTTTTTGCATATCAAAATACTTACCACTATTGTTTAACTTTCTTCTCAAGTAAGGATATTTCTCTCCAAACTAAATCTTGACAGAGATTCTGCTGTAATTACAGAGGAAAAACTAAGGGAAAGCTTAGGTTTCAAAACAAACTTCCTATTTTATTCACAAACATGACTAGGAGATATCAACCATTTTTAAACGGAAAGCCTTTAAATCTCTTTATGACTGCTCAAGCACTGAGCATGGACACCCTAAAAAAAGTTGTAACTACCTCACACAACTGCCTACTTCAAGTATTTAAACAAGTGGTAAGGGTCATCTTTGAAATCCAAGGTTAACCACCTTATCCCGACAGATTTCCCACCGCCCTATGAATCTTGTTGATCTTCTGGAGATTCTGCGGGACTACACAGAGCCAGACCACTTGTCTTCACGAGACAGTGAGCAAGCCTGTGCAAGCAAAACACAATCCTCTCTTCAAGAATCATCAAGAAGTGCACAATGAAAATAAAATCTATCAGAAGACATTTACCTTGGCACACATGGAACCTTTTCTATTCACAAGGGTTATGCTATTTCATACCAATTCTTGAAAAATGTGTTTGATTGTGGGAGATGACAAGGGAAAGA
>NW_010394774.1:141967-146466 GCF_000710305.1 Buceros rhinoceros silvestris
AAGAGTAATTCCCAGAGCTGAAGATTAGGCACACCTCTAACACAAATCAGTAGGATAAGTAAGTTTTAAATATTTTTAAAAGTCGCACTAAAATTGTCTTATATGGGCTATGTCAAAGCGATAGCAATTTTGAAACCAAAAGTTAATCTCATTGTGCTTCAGTTTCGTGGGAAACTAGGGCTTCTTCATCTCTGGTATTAGAATAATGTTACAATGAAATTTGGAATAACAGTTTTTATTGATCTTTAATGTTTGCACAGTGCTTAGCCCTTTAAAAATTTGTAAGAGCAAGGGGGTGAAAATTCTTGGAGATATAAAGAGACATGGCTGGAGCAAAGTGTGCTCTGATGCTTTACAAAATCTAGAGGAAAGGTGGTGAAAGATATTCAGACATGCCAGAGAAGAAGGAGGGGGTAAACAAAAGAAATGTGTGGATGAAAAAGAGGAATCTTTCGTAACAGTTCCTCAATTCTTAAACGAGAACAGAGAGAACAGTCTTCATACACTAGAATCTTTTCAAAGCACAGAGAAGGAAGGAAAGAGAGGGAAAAAGAACAGACAAAGTAGATAAAAATGAAAGGAAAATGAAACTGAGGCAGATGTGGATAGAATGAGCATAAAAATGTGAACCCTGACTATTATTATTTCCAGCAGCGTTTACTCGTTTTCAAGTACCTGGAACATACCTTGCAAAGCCTTAACTTAAAGGACTCGCAGTGTTCTTGGGTAGATCTTTATTACTGTGTTACTTCATTATTTGCAACTTCCCTACTACTCAGTGTGGATTTTACGATCAGATCACTGACGATATTTCTGCAAACACCAACTTTATCACAGGACTCAAATGCTGAGCAAAAATAACTTTGAGGTATTATAAAATAGGATATATCATGTTAATGAAATAATTACATTAACAAATTAAATTAAATGTAATAAAATATTACAAGCAAAATAAGATGTTTTAATACTGAAACTAAATGGAAGAAGTGAATCAGATTAATTGTTCCCTTTCATAATTTCACAAAATAATTTCTCAGTATAAAACAAGGAGGTTTCCATAAACAGCATTTTAAAAGTTTCTTTTCCTCCATGAAACTTGTTTGAGGTGACTATAATTTAAAAACTTCTTGTTCTGAAATACCTTTATATGAACACACAGTTCCTACACTTTTAATCATCTCCAACAGCCAGTAAAAATAAAACCCATTGCTTACTCTTAAATGTAGAGACCTTTTTATGTGCAAAAGAGGATACGGCATTTTACTTCTGAGAGAAATACATGCTCTTGGTAGACTCCTCCAAGTTTTGTGGGAAGTACTGCTACCTGGTGTGTGGAGGCTCACTGCAGTTTCTGTAGATTCATAAGGGATTATTCCTGATACGCAGCATTTGCTGCTGTTTAATAGTAATTCTAATGTGGGGAGCTCAGTAGTTAGTACGTAACGTCTTTAATTCAGCCCTCATCTCGCCATGCTGCCATGCCATCCCAGGACTTTTGAATCACCCTGCAACTTTATTTGACAGCTGTTTACTCTGTGCTGCCGATCCTGTAGCGTGCTTGACTGTCAGAACGCCACTTCAGTCCTACCTTGTTGCTTCCTTGATGCCATCTATTGCACCCCCTTAGTTCTTGCACAACTGGAGAAAACGTACATAGTTCCAGGAAAAAAAAAATCCAGTTTATGTTGTATAATTTGTACATGATAGGGATGTGGGTTTTGCTCAAGTCTGCCTCTACTGTATCAGAAATGAAAAATGGATTAATTTATCTCCTACTCATGTCTGGTCTTCATCTGAAAAAGTGAGGACATTCTCAAACCTGAAGGATTAATCAGAAGAGAGGAATGGACATTCTATATTTTCTCCCTCAGTTTAGTATTTCTTCCAAGCAACATCATGCATCGTGCGTACAGTCTGTCCTTGAACTCACATACCCACAGCAGTTTTGCCCTTGCTAGTGAGGAAGAATATATGTCACGACAAAGCATGCAATAGAGATGATTTTTAATGGAATTTTTCATTGCTAAGGAAGTAATGATACAGCAGCCTCACAGCACCATGTCTTATTCTAGAGATAACTGTCATTTCATTCACGTCATTCAAACAGCAAAGTTTCCTTCCTTTCTCTATAAAGCCAACATTCAGCGTTCTCATCATTTGAGAACTCTAATATTTCCAAGAGGCCCAAGACAACATTATTGTATGCTGCAAATCAGTCTTGAGAGTTCAAATGATGAAATGCAAAATGTCAAACACGTTTTCTTGTCAAATTGATATTTTTCTACTGTATATTTAATGTACAACTTATATAACTTCCATCAACTTGCTGGATTTCTCGAAGGGCCAAAAGGCAGCTACTGTTAGGTGTTTTTTAATGGCCACAGAAAGACATTTTAGAGATTTTTTTTTTCTGCAAATCCTCCTGGTATAGATTTTGAGAAGCAAGCCACCACACAACATCCACAATGTCTGCCTTCTAGAGGTACTGGGTTTGGAATAATTTTTCTAAATTTCTGAAGATTTTCTCTGAGCAACCTACTCTGTAAAAGCTCTTGTATTTGCATGTTTAAAATCTCATGGCATTCTTGATAGGACTGAGAAGTTGTATTCTATTAAGTTGAAGCATAATGGGGGTAAATAATTCACGTTACCCAAGACTCCACCTCACAGATCAACTTCACTGTGGATTTCATGTACTGTTTCCATCAAACTGTTAAACACGAAAACCAAATTCTTTATCACCTGGATTTGCAACCCAGAAATCCAATGAAAATACATTTATACAGAATACTACACAGGCATAAATAATAATTAAAGAAAAGTCATTTGCAGGATCTTTGCAATAAGATTCTGCTGTTATTTTTAAGCTCAAGGGAGTAAAATCACTCAAGGACACCTCTGATTTAAGTGAGTACAGTCTCATACACTTGAAGATAACTGACCATAATAACTTTTCTGAGTTATAACTCAATGATAAAAAATACATTTATACATTGAAACTATTTATGATGCAACATCAAAAAAACCTTTGCTCCTAATGCTCCTTTATTAACTATTTCATAAAGATCATTTGATGAAATTTGTCTCTTGAACTTTTTGTTGGCATGAAAATAGGGAATGGTTTGTTGTTTTCTTCATTTTTTGTCTTAGAGAATGTGGTGAGTCCTTAAGAAAATATATTTTTCCTTTCTAACCCCCATTAGAATATACAGGCTAGATCTGTGCTTTATTTCTTTCTTCATTTCTGTTTTACATGGTGGTCTAAAAGCATTTCACAGGTGTTTGCTGGAACTCATTAGACTATCTGGAACTCCTTCATGCTCTCTAAAAGGCAATTAAAATGTGTCTGCAAATTACCTCATGTGGGCTGAAGTACAGCTGCCTCTCACCCCCCTGTCACTACACCCCGCGTCCAAACAGAATGGAAAAGCTGCTTTGATACCTGCAGTTTACAAAGGCAAATCATGCCTTCATGAGTGACAAAAATCCTCCGCATGCTTCTCAAGACTTCAATGTAATTGACTTTGTTGCCAGGAAAAAAAAAATAAAAAGGTTGACAGCAAGTTAAGAGACACAACTAGTTCATTAAGTCGAGAATACAGGCAATGGGAAACCTCAACTAATTCAAAGAGCAATTGCTGCACACTTAGAAAACCTAGATACGTGCCGGTAAAGCGTATGCGATTCTAAACGGATGGGTTAGTATTTCTATTTATTATTTCTGCTTAAAAGGAAGAGGTACAAAAATCCATCATCTGAGCAGGTGTACTTACAGAACTTATTATCGCTCTGCAAATATCTGGCAATTAAAAACTCTGTCTGAGTTTCTATTTGAGCTGCTTTTCTGAGATCAAAATGCTAAAATACAGACATTTTTTTCCTTCTCTCTCAATCCTTACTGAACTGCCCACTTTGTCGGAAATTCTGCCAATGAATGGAAAAGATTGAATGAAAGAATCTTAAACCTTTTTTGTTTCACTTGTTTTGTTCAGCCTATTTGACTTTCAAAATGAGCTATTTATGACCATGAAAATTTTAATTTGTCAACATCTGATGGGAAAATATAAGTAAAAATTCAAAAGGTGTTTAATCACTTGCTTTACTACATACATTTGTCAGTTCCATGGTGTTATTTAAGTCTAAAACAGAAAGGTTCAGCTCCAACATTTTTTTTTTTCTGGTCAGCTTCAGCAAGGAAAAGGCACATCTGGCCTTTTTTATACTCTGGGAGTAACGTGGAGTCCAAAACAGCTTCCAGGCTATAGCCTTACATCTCTCTTCTGTTCCAAAATCACTACCATAAACAGCAGCAAGAAGGGCTTCAAATCCTTTAACCCTCCTTATATCTTGGGAGCCCATCACATCGAATGTACTTTGAGCTCTAATCATTGCCCTCATCCCACTCCCCACTATTTTCCCACTTTTTCTCCCCCACTCAGCTGTGGTCTCCATTTAAGCCTCTGTAGTCACAATACTCCACTACACCCAGCTGCAGGAAT
>NW_010394774.1:146510-154799 GCF_000710305.1 Buceros rhinoceros silvestris
CGGTAGTCACAATACCCCGCTACACCCAGCTGCAGAAATGCCAAACACCACACTGGCATTTATTCCAAACAAACGTCCACCTCTCTCATTTCTCAACCTACCCTCTCTCTTTCCTTTCTGTCTTCTCCTAGACCTCGATACATGTTCCCTTCCTGGTACTTTCTTGCAGTAAGCCATACAAGATGATTAATTACCACACATTTTAAACCGAGCAATGTCTAGTAGTTACAAAACAACACTCTGTTGTTTAATGGGAAATTTCATATGAGACTCTTGCAAAAGGGGCAGCTGTGGGTGTGAAGGCAACCCCAAATGCATATTCTACTTTTTGAAGTGCTGTCACATACTCAGTAACAGTTAGTGCAGTTCTTATGTTACACTGCAATTCCTAACATGTTGAGAACACTTGCAGATTACAGCAAGATCTATCTGAAGATACAGAAGAATATAGTCTAGACAGTGATTTATGTAGTAATTACACAAAACACAAAAATCTTTGAGTGTGATCCCACAAACTCTCATGTGAATCATTTTAGCAGACTCAGTAGGACTAGGAACGAATACAAAAAAAAATAACAACCCCATATTTCTGGACCCCGAATCTTTAGAGCACACTTGCAAACAAACAGCATATTTTTCCCAAAATAGCCTGAGGGATAACCTTGTGTTTTATGTGAATACAAAGTCATTAGCTTTATCAGTCTTACAAGACAACAACTGTCCTGGTATCTGATTTCACGACTGTTTTCAGTGATCAGAAAAAGAACTTATTATCATGTAATATTCAACCATCGGATTTACACAATGAAACATCCAGTAAGCTAAGCAATGCACATGTTTAAAAATCCCTAAAGATAGTGTCTTCTGAATTCCTATAGCACCTTGTTTAGTCTATATCCACCTCAGCAGTTTGCTAAACGTATTGTGGTGGCTTACGACGAGATTACGTGAGGTAATCATCATCGTCTCACAAACCCTTCAGAATCAGAAGAGAAATAAAGTTGTGTTTCAGTTTTAGAAGGCTGAAGGCTTCTTCCCAGAAAAAGAAAAGGAATAAAACTCTACCAAAAGATAAAGAAATTATTTTCCTACATGAGAATTGAGTACAAAGACATTCCCCAAGCTCTGGAAGACAACTAGCGAAAGTTTTTTTAAAACAGAGCATTCGGAACCTTCCAAATCTCATTCTGTCGTCAGCTGGAAGCAGTCAGGCCCAGGCCAAGACAGACAAACACACACACTGTTAATTACATTAACTAAGTATATTTAGAATTTTGTAAATAAAATGCACCCACAATTAAGTCAATAAAGTAGTGACAGGGCACAGTAATTACACCATTCTCAGAACTGCCGGGATTTTGGGGTCTTATTATGTAAAGTCTTACATGACTTACTCTGGTGGTGATGTCGGTGATAGCTCTGAACTGCCTTGCTTTGAATGCAGTTTAAGATCCTACCATGTCAGCAATAGGAATTTTTTTTAATTTAATGGTGGCACATGTTGTGTCATAAAACATTTAATATGGCATATTTAGTACTGTCAGTACTGAAGATCTTGATACTTGTTATACCTGTAGCAAACCCATGTAGGAGTTTAACTGAGGAAATCTAGTTCTCTATTTATTATTTATTTATTATTAACTTAATTATAAGCTCCATTTGCAGAAGGATGATGCATGTAAATACCTTGTAGGATCTATTTTCCAATAAAGCAGTATTTCCATTTACCTTAGATAATAAAATGGACATGAATTAAGAAAAACAAGGTGTAATTTCATTCAAGTTTGTTTTGCTATCATTTTCAACAGTGTACTGTGCATATATTTTTAGACTTGGAAGAAATGTGTGTAAGAAAAAACTATTTGCAGAGTTCATAATGAGTGAGGAAAAAAGTTATGTCTTCATTATGTTCATACCTGTTCAGTTACTTCTTCACCTACTCTGGGGTGCCAGTTTGCACTAGTCTCGTCTGAACTGAACTTTTTGGGAAGGGTGCCATCTCCTATGAGTTTGTACAGCAGCTGGAACAGTTGTAGGAACTGTAGCTCCTATGTACCTCAAACTCCAGAGAGGCTACTCGTCTGCTTTCAATTATGTATTAAGTATGTGCTGAATCATGTTAAAAAAGATGTTGAATTAAATAACATTTATTCCTCTTCATCCTACAGATGTATCATTTCAATTTCACTAGAGACCATTCCACATATCTCAGATACTGTTGCTGGTATGTTCTCTCGCACCCTCTCAAATTGACATCACTTGTCCAACTGATTGACCAAACTTAAATAACCTTACCAAATACAAATGTATAGTGGGAATAATGAGAGACTTACACATCAGAATTCCAGGTGATAAAAAAAAGCAAACCAGAACCAACCTGATTGCTTCTCCTATGAGGGTCTTTTTCTGGTATAAAAAGAGTATATAAACCAAATGTCTGCCACCAATTTTGTACTTTTACAAGCACTAACATTTTAACAGCAGAAATGTTAAATATCAAAGTAATAGATGAGCATTCCACTAGAAGGCAATTTCACTAAATACCACAGGTATTAATCTTTCTGAATCTTAATTATACCCTTTTGACATATTATCCTTATCTGACCTTTCTTCCACAACTGCAGAGTAGATGTGAGAGGTAGGCAAACTCAGCTACGGCCGCCGCCAGCCGTGCTTCAGTTTAATGCAAGGGATGAATGGGGTAAAGAGGCAGCTCGTTTGCAGAGCAGGAAGCCATTAAGCCAGTATTTTCTGACAGGTATCGTTTAAGTTCTAGCTTTTGTTGCAGGATTTTCTATCAGTTTCCCTTCTGGCTTTGGCCATGCCACAGAGCGTAAAGGTTTAATAAATTACTCAGAGTGTATAACTATAAGATATTGCTGAAGAACTAAACTTTCTGAACTAGAACCATCCAAGCGACATTTAAAAACAATTAGTACTGGCAGTTCTTAATGGAAGAAACTGAATTTCAGTTGCGAATAGTAAGGGCTGGCAGTTCCAGATTAAAAAAGTGATGATTCTGCCATTAAGCCACACTTACACCAATCAATACTGAAAAGCGTGCAGACTTTGTTAGATCAACTGGATAAACAACAGTGGGGAAGGTAACTTGGGCATATGAGATTTAGGAAATGCTGTGTGAGAAATACAGTGTGGCGATGATGCACAGGAGAGCTAAGTCCTGCTCTGACATTCAGCAAGATACTTCATCTCCCTCGGTCACAGTTTCCACACCCACAGAGGTGTTTGAGATAGTCTCCCTTAACGTGACTGAAATTGTTGCAACACTTTATTAAATCTGAAAGTTAAATATGAATAGTTCTGTCAAACTAACCATCATTAGTAGAAAACATGGACAAATTTTTGAGCCAGAATTCTTGCCAACTCAGCCCAGCAGTTGTGGCTGGGTTCTTAGAATGTTTGAACTTTTTAATTACCTTATCAGCAATTTTTCATATCCATAATCACTCTCATATGTATCATTAAACTGAACACAGCAGGAAGATGTGTTCTCATCGATTTGTGTGCAGAATTCTACTTGAGAAATACAGTATCAACCAACTAAAGTAAAAATATAACATATGTCCAGAAACATAGGCTTTCTGTGAACTGAAGATGTTCTCCTCACATTTATTATTTATATTTTTAACTGGAACCTAACATAAAGACATAAAATAAGATATTAGACTGACAAAAAAGATCAACAACTGACTTGTTACTATATATGTGATTTTTTTTTTATAATACCATTAGTAAACTGAATTTTTGCTTTGTGATATTTAAATATGATGAAGTCAAATCCATATGTGTCTTTCAGAGTCATTCCAGCAATCTCTGTTTCCTGAGTAGAAATAATATTGGGTAAATATTTACTTTGCATATCTGCACTGATTTTTTTTCTTATTTTCCGTTAAAATTTGTACTGCATTAAGAATTGCCATTTTTTACGATATTTTGTCCATTCAAAGAGATGAAATTATTATTAAGTCTGAATAAATAGCAGGAGGAGCGCCCTTGAAATTTGTGATAGTTGGATCAGTGCTATAGTTCCTTCCACTTTGCTGTATTCTTCATTTTCTCTCATGTTTCACTATTAAAGCGATTTTCACAGTTCATATCCACGCACACAGGAGGATTAAGCAGAGAACTCCAAAGAACTGTCTGTTTGCAAATCCAAAACAGCGTTTATCAGAGAAAATAAAATTGCATCCCTACAATCACTAAAGTATTCATAAATGGCATCTTTTTCAGGATTAAACCCGTTGGATTACATATAATCAGGGCATATGGAGATCCAGTCTTTTTGTCTGAGAAATGCGTGTTTAAATTCGTAATCATGCACTTCTGAGAATGGGGTTACTCTTAAAATTTCAAGTGTCTAAACCCAAAATTTCCTATCTTTGAGAAAGGTAAGAAATAAACAGGAACAAGGTGACCATTTTGCATGTACATGTGGGAATTAGAGGGGGAAAGCATATCAAAGGATCGTCTCATTTCTTTAACTTTGACTAAGGCACTAGTGAAAGGTATATTTGTGAAAATGTCTTCCCTACTCTTAACACCAAATGCATGTGTATGTCATTATAAATGTAATTATGTTAATTATGCTTATTAGTTTAACGTGAACTGTGTCTGTACAATTTGGGTTTTATTGGTTGTGAAGGTAGGAGAAGATTTTCAAAATTGATGTAGAGCAATGTTCAATGGCTTAACTCTCTTACATTGCCAGTGTCTTACCCAGAGGTATTGTACCTAGTGGATTAGGACTTCAATACTACGAGGATATAAAAGCTCTTTACAGTAAAATCCAACACTCCAGTAATTATTATCTAAGTCTTTCAATGATTTTTTGATGTTTGGGTTGAGCTTTCAGCAAGAAGGTTAAAAAACAGAGAGAAACCCTGAAAAAATAAAAAATTTGATTTCATATAAGAGTCTTCAATGTCTCATATATTGATTTTCTTCAGATCTGTAAATTCACAGGGTGATTTGTATTCTGTGAAACAGGGTCATTGACATCTGAAAAAGTACTACAAAAAATATACACTTCATATCCCATGGACTGAAACGAATAATTGTCTAATGAAAAGGTTATCCAGTGTGTTAAATCCATCACTTACAGAAATTTTTCTTGCTTCTAAGTGAACAGATTTTGCTGCATTTTAAGAGACGAAAGGCTTCATGGTGACTGCAAAAGTCCGTAGGTACTCTACTGTTTGGCCATGAGCTTAGAGTGCTTTGTTCGCATTTTTTTAAGGTAAGCTTTGACACAGTGATATCGCTGAATTGACCACCGCAGTAAAACACTCTCTGGCCTGCAAATTTGTACTTCTTGTACTACTGCCTTTCATATTTACCGAAACAGGAAATAAAGAAGGTCTAAGATTTAAAGGAAACCTTTAATTAAAGACTGATGAACAAAAGCAGTCAAAAGTCATCATCAAGCTGTTTCACAACACAATACCCTTTGTACAAAGTGCAGCCTCTGAAACAGTACTTCTCGTCATTTATTTCCCTCCTATAAACTATTTCTGTCAAGGTTTTTTTTTATGCACATGAAAGCTGCAATGCTCGGTAATCAAATGATCTCTAGAGGCTTTAAGAAAAACATGGCATGACTAGCTTGTATCTTGCCAGTCGTACTGTTACTGCAAAGTAAATAAAAAATTGCAGTTTTCTATTCAACAAAATTACAAATTAAATTAAATAACAGAATATGAAAGACATTCTGTAAACTACTAAAGCAACCAGATTACATTTTGAAGTCATTAACAATCGTATGTGTATTTAACTTATTACTCCCAGGGAAGTCAATTAAGTTACTAACATTAATTTAATCACACCTGCATTTATCAGATTAGACTTTAAATTTCCATTTTTTAAGCAGACTCATTACTTGAAGTTTTTTACATTTCCAAGAAATCTTAACTCTTCCTTATTTAAATTAAATTAATTATAAGTAAACAATTAGTAGACTGTTTATAGTAACTTTGACTGGAAGTACAATATTGCAGGTTTTTTATAAGGGTTATCAAAGCTGAGCAGAAGAATGTATTTATTTTGTTTGTTATGTTATAGGTGATCTCAAACTCTGCATTGCAAAATTTACTGACGGGGGACAATAACGGCCTAATCTCACCACTCCCTCACTTCCATGTTAAAGGAGACCTTGACAGTGCCTCTACGAAGACACTTAAATGAATAACAGACTTAAAGGTACAATAAAAAAGAAGAAAACTCCAAATTAGGTATTAACAAAACATATTTCACCCATTAAAATCTTGCAGAAACAAAACAGATATATTTTAAAGGCTTTCCTTTCAAAGACAATTTTTATCAAAACACACATCATTACGTGCTATAGGAATTGTTAAGAGTATCTGACGCAGCATAGTTTAATTTCATTCTTGTCATGAAAGGTGGCAAATTTTGGTACTTCACTGTGAGTAAAATGTGATTCTTACAGGCAAAAAATGATGCAATGCAGAGTTTACATTCCTATTCACTCCCTGACTGAAAGTCCCCAAAAATGTTAATTTACGTCCCTCCAAAAAGAAAACATAAACCATCCTTTTAAAAGAGAGAAGTGTGGATATCAGAAAGTCTTAATAATAGCATTCCACCATCCTAAGTCAGGCAGTATTTAAAGGCAGAGAGCTAGAGAATGGTTTCAATGATATATCAATTCTATCATAGCCTAACACAGATTTTACTCAACTTTTAAAGATTATTTAAAATGTAATTGGAGTGCTAAAGTTGACAAAACTACAAAGAGGACAATTGGGGTTTTGCCTTAAAGTATTTAGGCAAAGCCGATGTTTTCTTCTCCATTTCGGACGAGTCCTGGAAGAAAGACTGACCCTACACTTCTCAGTGCAAGGAGGACCAAGGAGGACCAAGGAGGACCAAGGAGTGAAACTGCCTGGAAGAGTCACCACTATTAAGCAATACAAGGCAAAATAAAAACATACAAAAAGGACAAAACAATTGCCACCCCAAACACCTTTCTAAAAACTGCCAACCTCTCAAAACCCTTATGACTATCATGAAGCTCACACGTCTAAGAAACCACATTCTGGATTTGCCCAAATCCTGGAAATCTCCTTTCCACTTACTTCAAAACTCAACTTTCTCCATTGAATAGGTTTGCTACTTTCCAAGCTCTCGCTTTTTGTGTCTTGAGAGATAAAATAGTGAAGTAGCTAAAATTACCATTACAGCACCAGCTTCACTAGAGATTCCTGATACCGATACGCAGTCTTCCACTGGGAGATTTTTCATTTTGCCACATACCTACTTGTAAGGCTCTGGCTTAGAGCCAAGGACGAACATCGCACACAGCTGGATTTAGTCATGTGTATACCTCTTGCTGGACATGGCCCACGAAATCCGACTGTAGGTCTCCTGAAGTCTTTGTATTTTTTTTTTTACCTATTTCAATTAATTTTAGATAATACATTTATCGACAAGTTGATAAAATCTTGATTTGATACCCCATATAGATGTGTGTTCATCTACGTCATACAAAGCTTTCACCGAATAGCTTTCTACTGTCCTGTAACTGAGGAAATGCGTAGCTGAGTCAGTTCAAGGGAAATCATGTTAAAACACAAGAAATTATGTTTTCTCTAAAGATGACCAAATTCGAGTGTTGTCAGTTAATCTATAACGAGTCATTTATTCAGTAGTATTTAGCAATAACATTCTGAAGGATCAAATCCTGCACGATCAAATTCTGATCTCTGTAAATACATACAGTCGTTCTCTAAAAAGGATTTAGAATCAGACTTTTTACAGATCCCCTGGACTTTTGCTCTATAAAAGAAAGGAAGACCCAGAGTTCTTCTCTTAAATGAGATGAACACTGAGTTAACCTTTTCTGTTTCGGTCTTATTAGAAACCCAACCAAGTAAAATGAACCAGTTTAAATTAATCAAAGAGAACAATTTCTCTTGGTTTCGGAGCAGTAACTATTGCAGTTCCCCTATACTGGCAGATGGGCCCTTCTGCTGATGCACAGGCTGGCAGGGAGGGTGTCCAGCCAGCTCACACACAGGGTTCTCTCCTCCTGTGATACCTGTTTTCTCCTCTGATACCACTCTTGCTTGTGCGCAATGAGCTTGTTTCTAACAGCAAGCCAGTGAGCTTCAAGTACAGTTGTACCCAGCCACAAGGAAGTCAAAGAACAACTTCTTATCGCTGGGACAATGGGAAATGCCCTTCACTAGTTTTGGGTAACAGCGCATTACACCATTGATAGAGTCCAGATTAACGCTAGTAGAAAAGCAC
>NW_010394774.1:154890-156535 GCF_000710305.1 Buceros rhinoceros silvestris
AATTTATTAAAAATGGATTTATCAGTGAATAAGAATTCATTATGTTTAACTTTAAGGGAAAAGCAATCAGGGCACTTTGAGTAACAGCTTTAAGTGGATGATTAGCTAAGGGGATTCAACACTTAATAGCCAAAATAAATTACTATAATTATTTTATTACCTATGCTAACTGATTTCATTGTTTTTATTGAAATAACAGCTCCCTAAAGAATAGAATGTTGCTTCAAAGAATCCCAGCTGCAAGCTTCTGTGTTCTCTTGTGGCAATCAAAAACAACAACAAAAGTAGCTGTTATTAATACTCTCAATAACTATGCTACAGCATCTTAGAAATACATTCCAGATTTGTCTGTACACCTGGACTGGAATATGAAGTTTTGTAGCCACTGGAGGGTTTTATGTGGAATTAAAATAAATCTGTAAAGCACTTATTAAAATAAACATGAATATTTATGGAGAACAATGGAATGCTTTAAATTGGTTTTTAATAAATGTGCGATTAGTTGGCAAGTCTGAGAAATCTTTTAATTTGAAGTTAGACAAATTATTTTCAAACCTGTATGTTTCTGCTTTTGCTCTCACTGTTAAGTGTTAAAAATATGTAGTCCATGCCAGAATGATTTTCAAAGAAACTTACTGAAACACATAGTGAATTTTTATGGAGTTCATCTATATCACTTTTAAGATCCTGCTCAGGTTTAACTTTGAGCTAATTTGTATTCCCGTCAGTCTGTATTGCTGTTCAATACCTGCTGCCCCCTTCTTTTCCCTACTATTCCCCCGCTGCAGGCTCCCATCTTACATCCCACTACAATTTATAACCTACCAGAAAAACTCCAGTCAGCTGCTGGGAACTACAGATCAGACTCATTTTCATCATCTCCTCTCGCACCCTTAAAAACATAGTACTAGTATATGAGAAAAAGTACTGAAAGCTTCATTTGCAGGCAGCATTTTACTGATTTGCACCAGATCTGCTACAATTGGATGCTCATGAAATGTGCACCTTCCTTTTCTACAGTGGTTAACCAGCTAAAACTGGGACGCTGAAAGGCTCTATTGTATCAAGGACAAGAGAGCTGAAGTTCTCTATGTTATACGAAACAGAGCCAAATAATTCTGGGACCAAATCCAGTAGTAAAAATGCACATCCTAAGGACACTCATCAACAGCATATTTTGACTGACCAGTCTATGTCTGCTGCTTTCTAATGCCTTTACAAATGCCTCATTCTCCTGCACAGCTGGGGAAATGAATTATCATTATAATTTTGGTGCTGGTTTTTTGTTATTTTGTGTAATATAATACACTGGTACCATACACATAATTGCACACTGATGTTTTCTCATTTGTTAGTTGTGGGGCTTCAACAAAATTTTGGGCCTAACAGATGTCACCCTGAACAGAGCAAACAACTACCTATAGTACTGCTCATCATCACTTTCTCACAAGAGCCATGACTTTAGATCAAAACACGAAGTGAAGACTCGCAGAGCCACAGCCATAACACAAGCTACAGAAAGGCCCACTGAGCCACAACCTTTCTGTCGGTGAGATCTCATGTGTGAGTCTCAGACCATGTCATGGAAACCGTCTCATCACCCTAACAAAAAAAAAAAAAAAAAACATGAGTCTAGAATGTAGCC
>NW_010394774.1:156576-187253 GCF_000710305.1 Buceros rhinoceros silvestris
TTTCATGAAAACCGCCCCACCACCCCAACAAAAAAAAAAAAAAAAATACTGAGTCTAGAATGTAGCCTAAACTCCATTTTGAGAGTCAGTTCGCAATGTGCTGATAAGGCTTCAACATGGAATCACACAGCCAATGAACTGATTGTAAAAATCGGTACGTGTCTCCTTACTGTTGTAGAATCAAAAGAAAACAGATTGTGTGCAAAACCTTGGAGAATTTCCTCATATTATTTATTAGTGTACCAGGGATCCTACAAACTGCCAAAAAAGGCTTAGCATGGTCCATTTCTTTGGTTTGGGGTTTTTTTTTGTTGTTGTTTAGTTTTGATTTGTTTTCCAAGGAAAACAACTTTCTTGAAAGGAGAAGTAAAATAATGCATTTACAAAACTTTCTAAATTTAAACGACCCTTTCATTTGCCAACAATAGTGTTAAAATTGCCAGAAACACTGTTAAAACTCCACAGTGTTAATTAAATAAGAACTGGCATTAATAAAGAAAAACTTAAAATTTAAACCTTCATAATCAAGCATTAAATACGTTATGGCTTCTCAGTATCATTAAATCATGTTCACTGTGTGTACCTTCTGACATTTTCAAAGTTAGTATTCGGACATCTAACACTGGTAAGAATAATAGAGTCCTCACAGAGTTTTGTAAAAACAGCATCTACATTAGTAGCCATGTCGTAACTGGGCATGAAATAGTACGAAGAAAATTGGTTAAATGCTGCTTGCTATATGAAAGACTTTTGCACTGACTGTGGACTGTTAACATCATAATTTTGATGCTGCAGTAATGAAAATGTTAGGTATAATTCCCTTGATTTTGTGTTTAAAAAAATATCCAAAATACCTCTACTGATTACACAGCATATCTGTGTAATCTACCCATCTTACTGGTATTGGAAACTCCATGACATCTCGAGAGCAGCAAACAAGAGTAAGGAGCACAGATGTTCAAAACCTGACACTGTATTTTCAGTATTCTAACACCTTGATTGGACCTGTAAAAAGCTGATTGGCTTTCAGGCCTCTAGTTCCTTTACCCACTCTAGTAAGAAAAAGTGTTGTCCAAGTAAAATATAGATTATCATGACTGTTTAATACAGCCTTAAAACTCGGGGCAAAGGAGAGGTCAAGAGGGAGTAGGGGAAAGCAGCCGGCTGGGAGACATCCCCCTGTGCCGGGCAGGACTGGCACAGTCGCACGCTTCGGGCAGCTCCCATCCCAGGGCCACACTTCTGCACATCTTTTTGTTCAACTGCTAAGTGAAATCTGCAAATAAACTCCAAAACCTTTCCCAGGAATGTGTTTGAGGTCTCACAGCAGTTGTCTAGCACACAGCGGGACTGGGCAGGCAGCAGCACTTTGAAGGGCTGCTCCCTGGTACCAGTGTAGCTGTGGCAGGGCCGCGTTGGGAAACAATGCAAAAAACTCAGACATTCCTTTTTGCCATCAAAGACAGTTATTTTGCTTCTAACTGTAATAATTTCAGTCATTCCAGTTATGATGCAACTCAACAAACATTTGCACCAACCCAAGGGGGAGCAGGATGAAGAGATTAGCAGGCACCCCTGAAACGGAACTATACCTGAAAACACCACATGATTTTGAGGGTCATTCCACTATTTCTTACTTTTTAACTCTTGGATTTGGAGTTGCTCTTCTTCAGCACTGGAACTCAATCTCTTTAATCTCTTTGAATGTATCTGTCAGTCCACAAAATGTTCCATAATCAAGTTGTCAGCTAATTTCAGTTAGATATAAACACTTTAAATCCAACTTCATCTTTTTAGGACAAAATTAACCATATGTGCACAAACTGCCTTTTCTTTTGTCTTTCACATGGCATCATCTTCAAATAAGTCTTTTAGTCGTCACCTTCAAATCATATCTTTCATTAATTCTATTTTAAATTATTTATTTTTGTGTACTCTTTTCTTCATCAATGCTGATTTTCAAGACTGCGCATGTGCATGCGCAGAAACAACTCCCCTCCTAATTACAGTCTGTTCTTCTCAGCTAGAGGCACAGAGAAGAAAACAATGATTCTGTGACATCAAACTCCCTTATGCAGTGAGGAACTGTGATGCTACAAATACTTGATTGGGGCAAGTTGGAATGAGTCACAGCCAGGGAAAGGTGAGGAGAACAGAAATGCATTTTCTTATGCACACATCTTGGTAATTAGCTACTTTGGACAAGGGCATGCAGCAGCAAAACACAATGCTTCTTTAGTTCAATGGAACTTCATTAATTAAAATATGTCTGGAAAAGCACATGATCAACAACGCTGTGGTCATTTTCCTGGATATAACTAGATACTTTACCCAAAAATTAGGATCCAAGGCAACCATGGATTTAAGTATTTGTTCTGTAAACCACTGCCAAACAGTTTGACTTATAAATGTTAAGCCTAGAGGTAAAGACTGAATCATAATGTGATGTAAATCAAACCCAAATAACATTAAAGGCTGATTAATACCAGCTGAAGATCTACCTCCATGTATTAAATCAGTCTTCGTACACAGTGATCTCACAGAGCAGTTAACTCATGGAGATGAGAGAAACAAGCCCAAGTTAAAAGAAAACAAACCAAGAATGATGCAGGCACATTCAGAAGCTTTTTAATAGTTTCACAAGAAAAAGGCAATGGGCAACGTCTTGCCTCTAGTGCCATTCATCTTGCAGTCACTAACACTCAAACAGTGAGGCACGCAAAGGCAACAAAACCATCTATTTTTAGTCACTCTTCAGCGCTCTTGGTCTACCCAAAGGATGTCTCCCACTGCCAGCTTGGTCTGCCTTTTCAGTGAGAGCACTTTGTTCTAAAGTTAGTGACATACCTGTTGTATGGAGAACTGAAACACACAGCGGAAAGCTTCACACTGGGTTTCTGGCAAACACTTGTTTAAGTGACTACTTCAAAGTACAGAGAAATTCCAGTTGTGATTTTACATAGATATCCGAACCTCAGAAGGAATACAGGTACTCTTTATATGAATGTTTGCCTAACTGATTGCTAAATCCAGTGAGAAGCAGCTCTTTCCATTCTCTCTATCAGTTTTACATCTACTCAGCAAATGCATACATCAAGAGAAAATTGAAATTGTGAGGTAAACTGGGATATAGACTACACCGATTATGAATTGCTCAGAAAAGGAGAGAGAGAACTGAAGTAATAAATAAGGGACTAAAAAGAAGATTAAATAAGTAAGCCAAACATATAGTTTAATATTTCTCTGATGTTTTTCTTGCCACTTAGTCTTGCCACTTTGTTTATTCCGACAGTCTTAAATTCATCCTCTAACTCTGCTTCAGCATGAGGACAGATTGATCACTTTGCATGGCCATGAAAACATTATTTTTAATTCTTTTCTTTCTCCCTGCCCCCAAAACAGGACAACCTTTCACTAATGATATTGCCATACTTAGAATTTCATGTGATACCGACAGGACTGCATTTGTCTCCAAACGGGGGCCCCAAAAGGATCTCTGGATTGTGGCAGTCAAAGAACAAAGAAATAGGACTGTTGTGAGCAGTTTCAAACATCTAATCTAAAGTTATAGTTATTTTTTTCTAGGTGAGAAAATATCAGCACACAGAGAGAAACCTAATAAATTACCATATTCTATTTTAATTAACACGGTCACAGTTGCCACTGAATAGCGTTGAACAGAATTTAACTTCAACAGCACAAAGTATTACAATTCTCATTCAAGCCTTGTCTTCAAAGATCCTTTAATCTTATTTAGGGACCTTGCTTTTCTAAGGCTGTGGCCTATTTGGAATTATTTCTTTGCCTGCCAGAGATGATACAAACATGCCACAAAATGCTACAAAATTAGCTCCAAAAACACAATTAATACATTTGACCCTTCACAATCTGTGCTGACTTTGGCTGCGATAGAGTTAATTTTCCTCACGGTAGTTATTAAGTGACTGTGGTTTGGGTTTGTGCTGAAAGCAGTGATGATTTCACAGGGATGTTTTTATTATTGCCGAGTGGAGCTTACACAGAGTCAAGGCCTTTTCTGCTTCTCATCCAACCCACCCCACCCCACCAGCAAGCAGGCTGCAGGTGCACAAGAAGTTGGGAAGGGACACAGCTGGGACAGCTGACCCCAGCTGACCCCGGGATATCTTAGACCATATGATGTCCTGCTCAGCATATAGAACCGCAGGGAGAAGGAAGCGGGGACATTTGGAGTGATGGTTTTATTTTCCTAAGTAACTGCTACACGTTATCTAGCCCATCTCTCCTGGAGAAGGCTGAACACCTGCCTGATGATGGGAAGTGGTGAATCAATTTCCTCTTTTGCTTTGCTCGTGTGTGCAGCTTTTGCTTTACTTATTAAACTGACCTTATCTCAACTCATGAGTTTTCTCACTTTCACTCTTCTGATTCTGTCCTCCATCCCACTATGGGGGGAGTGAGTGAGGATCTGCGTGGTACTCAGTTATGGGCTGGGCTTAAACCACACCACCACCCATGCACTATAACCTAACTGTATCATTTTAGCTATAGCAGTCAAGAATCTCTGTAGAAGCAGCCAAGCACTTTTTACTTTCCTTTTATCTCTTTCAGCAAAGATAGTGCCCAGAATTCTTAATTACTTATTGTTTCAAAGCTCAAATGTATTTATTTGCCACTTTGTTTTATGCAGGGCCATGTTCTCAAAAAGTACTCAGTGTTATTTACAAAAGCCTTCTCACTCACATTTCTTATTTGTGGCATCACAGACGCCAACCTCAAGGATGAGGCAATCACTGCTACTGACACAACAGCGCAACCAAGTATTAAATGTTAAAAAGGTTCCTCTAATGATTTATAAAATAATAAAGGAAGGAAGAAGATATCTTCAGAAGTAATATATGGTGTTTACAGTAAGAAGGCATTTACATTCATTATCTAACACAATAGGAACCTCACTAGTTATAGAGAAAAAGAAACACACAGTACCAGATACGAGGTAATCTTAACTGCATCCTTGATATATGTATCAGTATTCTCTATCTCACAGATTGCAAATTGGCATAATTCCACTAAGTGTTATGAGAACTACAGATTCGAAACAAAGCTTCCTCATCTGAACAGTTACTGAACACCAAGTAAATGAGGAAGGGTGAAAGGAAGCGTTTGTTTCAATTTTAATGAACATCTACTTTGATCAAAATACAGTAAGAACTCAATGCCTTCCAAATGCATAACTGTAATACACTGGCATATGCATTCATAGTTCAAGCGTTGCTTTAAAAACTTGGGTTTGGCACTCAGGTAGTTATATATTTCAAATGTAGCACCTGTAAGACGATATATGGACAATATTCTATGACAGACATGCCGTGTAAACAAATAACAGAAAAAATGCACCTCTGAAAATGTAGTTATCAATTTCACAGGAAATGCATCAAAATTATGATCACATTAAGCTTAAAAGTGTAACGTGATACCTGTATACCCAGCACTTAGAAGCACCTTGGTTTTTTTCAGTGTTGCTATCACAGATTATCAGATGGTTGTCTGCTACTATACACCCTGTCGGGCTACGAGCTCCACTATAACCAGCAAAATAACAGTTTGCAGCCAGCTTACCAAAAAAAAAAAACCCTCCCAAAAAACAACAAAAAAATTTAATTTATATCAGACTCCCAGCTGTGATTTGAATGTCAGTTCCAGCTGCTGCCTTGTTAGAACACCCCCACACTTCTTAGCTCACAAGGACAAATTCAATGAGAGAATGCCCTGCATTCATTGTGTAATTATCAACCTTACACACCTCGGAAACAGAGTACAGCACCAACACGTGTGTGACTAAAAACACTACTGTAAGATTATGGTTTGGAACAATATGACAATTTCCTACTGTCATTAATAGACTATTATAACAGGAAAACAACGGCAATATAAAACCTTTATCTTGACTTATTACAGAAAGATTTCTCTTTGGAAATGTGACACGATTCAGGTAAGTTAAAAAAAAAACAAAACAAAAAAGAGTCAAATGCTGGAAGAGGAGGGCCAAGAACTTGCTCATGAATTGGCAGACTGCCGAAAGCACCTCTGTTGGGGAATATGCAACTTTAATCTTTATTATGGAATGATCACAAATGGACTGTTTCAGAATACCATCTGTTGTCACTGAAGCACTGGATCAGCAGGCTGCATGCTCTGGTCTGTCCTTCACCTTGTATTTGGGATTTTGGAGAGGGAAGGTTTTGCTCAATGGAATGCTGGTATAGTACCTAATATATAATTTTGTTTTGTATTTTTGAGGTGTCTGTATTTTGACTTCCCATATTTCTCTGAGGTAAGCTCCAGATAAAACAGTCAGAGAGCATTTACTTCTGATTTCTATTTCCCCTTTGGGAAAAACTAAGTGTTGTTACCAGCTGTAGTGTCCAGACAAGCTCCTAGCAGACTAATGTTCCCCCCAGCAATCCTTCCAGAACACCGCATTTTTTAGAAGTCTGTATCTCTGCATCTATACGGCACGTATACATGCAGATCTGAATTTACTATTAATTTCAGATGTTAATGTATAAAACATGATAAGGAAATCACTGTCACAAATGGAATGGAAAAGGACTTGACTCAGTTGGGCACTACCCACCCCTGTTTGAAGAGCTCTTTGCTGCACAGCTGGCTAAGCCACTGCAAAGCCACTAGCTCACCAGCAATTAATTGCTGATCCTGTTTCACATCTGGCTAAATACACAATAATGCAACTGGACATGCTCATGGGGAACAAGCGCTCCCAGGAGGGTGCAAACAGAAGAAAAAGGAACAAATAATTTTACTGAGATAATTTTGAAGGATGAAAAAGGGGAGAAAGAAGAAAATATTTATCAGCAAATTGAAATGTAACAAGGACACTAGGAAATGAAGAGGATGTAAAAGTTAGTGCAGCTTGGCTAACATATCATTTTCTCCTCTGAACACAAACTAGTGGGTGTATCATACGCATGTACCATGATGGAGTCTGAACACAGGGATTAAGTGTTTGTCTGCAAGTTCCAAACTCAATAAATTCAGAGGAAGGCCTCTTAAATGCAGTCTTTGGATACACGTAGTTTAACCGCATGTCTTGCAAGTCCTAGCCAACAGCTTTTACAAAGACGTAGTTTCAAATCTTTTAAATTAATCAGTTATCCAAGTCTGTAGTGAGAATGACTTATCAATAGAAGCAAAAACAAAAAATGAGACATTCTATTTCTACATATGTAGCAATCCTTAAGAATTGGGTACCCAAACACTCCAGAGGAGAATTTGGGGAAACTCTGCATTGCCAAAGTATTTAAAGAATAATAAGATGCTCTCTCCATATGGCTCCACAAGCTGCAATGTAGGCAGGAGCACAGGGGATTTGGGAAGGACTTTCTGGGAATCACAGTTCTACCAGCAAGCACTCCAGATGCAGGAAGCTATCAGGAAAAGGGCGTGACCCAACGCACATTTGTGAGAAGCCTGGGGAAGTTCAGCACACATTCCTCTTTAACTCCTTTCACTGCAAGTACTGCAGTTGAAAAATATTTCTGTTGTGTTACAATCTCATCCTCCCAACTTTGAACCACGCAAACATCAAGAAAACTATTTTGCTGGAGAATGATAGCAATGTGTACATCTACCAGCTGAAAAATCCACTTACCTAGTCTAGGAAAGTAGATCTGGCTATGTAAACTAATGAGTGGTTGTTCGAGAAACTATCATAATGGAAGGAGGAAAAGGAAAAAGAACCTAAAAAATTGGCATTTGGGGGCATCAAGATATTTTGCACCAGATCTTCAAAGTCTGAAGAACAAAAAATTATTAGTTTACTTCTGAAAATCTTAGCTAAATTCAAATATTCTGCTAGGGCGTTCTTGGCATACGCAGGAATCATAGCCTAATGGGTGGAGGTTCTCTTTAAGAATCACAGCCCCTTTAAAAAACAGACTCGGTTCTGCTCCCTCTGAAATGAATGTGTTTTCTTTCTTTCTTGGAGTAAGAAGAATAAGCCTTTTTGCCAGGAAAAAAAAAAATTGTAAGATGTTATATAGATCACATACTTGAGAAAATGAATAAACATGAATGTTCTGTGTTATGCTTCCAGTTCTGCAATTTTACTGAAGATCCAGAATCACTAGTCTATCAGCAGACAGAAGAAAATATTTTGTTCTGTTCCCTCTACTTCTCCTACTCCTGCCACCTTCCCCACAAATCAACATTACAGTAAAGGAAATGGGAAATCATTTCAGGAATGGATTATTGATCTGGTTGATAAGCAAAGAAGCATATTTAACAAATATTTAAAAATTTAAAAATTACTACCTACCTTCACATTTCTTAAATGCAAAAGCCTTTAGAAAAAAAATCATTCTCAACAGAATCACTTTTTTCTTTTTTTCGCTTGTGACCTCAACATCTAGTGTTTATCTGTAAAAAAAACCTCATTACTGTCAACATGCATATTTACTGCCGAGCGTAATTAAATTCTTCTGACAGCATTTCTACCATTTTCTCCTACTAACTGAGATTGGTGTATTCATTAAGACAAACTTTGGAAGAAATAAAAAGCATGCTAACAAAATCCTAATTTGCAAAGGCGATAAGAAATTACTTTAGTCTCTTACTAATGTGATTATGAAGGATGATGTTCTACGTATGTTTTTTCCTCAAAGAGAATTTTTAAGCAGATTCTTGTTTAAAGCTGGTAGTATTGCTCGTCTGAAGCTGTCCTTGTGCAATGCACACAATGATGAACAGAAGGCAGTCTGGGAGGGAGGTGAAAGTATTAAGTATGGGAAGTGAAAAAGGATTTCCATAACTTTTTTTAAAAAGTTTTTAATTTACAGTACATATTAAAGGATGCAAATTGAGCACTAAAGCAGATTCAACTGACTGTTCTTTTAAAATTAAAAGAAACAGAGGTATTTGTTGTTAGCTACACCATTTAGAGTTCATCTTCATTTAGTACATGGACTGCAAGATTAGAGATAAAGTCTCGTCTTTATCGGTGTAAATGGCCATGGCTGCTGTGGCTTTAGTCAGTCAGAGTTACACTTCACGGCCATGATTTACATAACATCAGACTGAAAATGTGTCCTTCGTTGCCACAGTAATTCACTTGTTACAGGTTCTGCGGTTTCGGGGAAGGCAACTATTCAAATGTCTGCTCGAGTCCCCCAGAGCTCAGTGATGATGTTCAGCGTTTCTGAAATACCTGTTAGATGAACCATGTCACTCACTACTTTCTACCAGGAAAAAAAGGCAGTGGCTTTCAAAGGGCTGCACAAATGGAGAGTGCAAGCAGCAATCTACACGGCAGCGCGTCTGACCCATACTAGGCACTGACATTATCCACAAGTTTGTACAAAATATGCTGGAATTTAAATAGTCTTTTTGGAACACTCCTTTCAACTATAAACTCGTCCCTTTGGCTACAATACTGAGTGGATTCACACTGTTACCTTGTTTTCTGGCTGAAATTACTTAAGAAGCAGTAGATATAATTCAGGATATAACATGAATTAAAACCAGACTAGTTCTATAGAAAATTTCGTGAGGTTATCAGATCTCAGGCAAATGGTAAACTACAGCCCAGTGGCTGAGACCTGCACATCACCTACAGCTCCAATAATTGAAGCAGTGTGCAGTGTTGCTATGTTGAACCTTTTAGAAACTCTGGTAGGAGAAAAGGCCAACTGCTGACAAATTAATATGATATGAAGTAAACTACCATGGGAAGCCAACAGATGATTTAAACAATATGTTTTCTAACACTATGTCATCCAAATGCCCTAGAATATAGGAAGAAATCTGTTGCTTTCATAAAGAGCCTTTGGTGTAAGAGGTAGCATTTACATCTAAACTCAGGTGAAGAACATTCTTGCATTTGACAATACCTTTTTAAGGTCTCAAAAAGGATAAAAGGAGAACAGAAAGCTTTCTGAAATTAAATGATGCTAGATTATTTTTTATTTAGAATAACTCCCTTATCCCTTTCACGACACAGCTGCACAGATGCTTATAGTGGCAGAGGGCAAAAGACTGAAATGAAAGGCCAGCTTAGAAAACAGAGAGGAGAGGACATATCCCACCTTTTTTTTTTTTTCGGTAACAGTACTAAAATTGTGGCCTAAGACATCTTGCTATTGAAAACATCAAGTCCTTTTAATCTTGTGCAGCATATCTGAAATCAGCCAGAGGTAATGCTGACTATTCTCGAATTCATCCTGCATTATGTTTACGGATGCTTAATTAAATTAACTGCTTAGTGTGCACATGCTCATTACAATTTACTGTACTCTGTGTCTAAATACCAAAAAGAATGATTTTCCTTTGGAAACACATGATTTTGTCAGTTGCACAGGGGATTTGCAGAATAAAGGAATTTTTAGCAGATTATTGACTATAGTTTTTTAAGTCAGTTGTGTAATTTAGAATTCCAAGTACATACACCAGTGCCCTTAAATTATTCACATTTCACTACTTTTTAGAGGTTACACCCTCTTTTCTCTCATATATGCCTCTGCACCTCCCTCCCATAATAGACAGATAGCTTTTCACCTCCACCAGTATAATAGACAAGCGTGTCAAACCCAAATCCAATATTTGTTAAATATGCTTCTTTGAAAATTATTCAAACTCTTTCTCATCCCATTTAATCCCTGCATTCTTCTTCTCAAAGGATGAATATAACTTTCCAGCTTCTGCTAATCCGTAAATAATACTGGACAAGCTTCTAACTAATTAGCTGGGGAATAAACTTTCTCTTTACATCAGCAATGTTAAGGAGGGAAAAAGGGAGAAATCTTGCAATGCTAGCCTTTATGTACCTGGCATGCCTTCTTTTAGTTGCAGTGGTCGAAAAAGATGAAAAACTTATGTTTGCATGTCAGTTAGATTTGAGAAGAAAAACCAGATGATTAGTTATTATTCTTACTGTATGTTTCTGAGGTAAATTTAAGCAACACAAAATGAGAAGTAGAAACAACATGGATTTAAGCAATAAAATGGGTTAGGAACTGCCAGAAGTGTTTTACATCCCACTAAAATGCTTTGGACCTTTCGATTGTGCAGGTCAATTCCCAGACCCTGTAAATTATATTTATTCTAAGTATTGTACATTCCTGAGAGAGCACACATCAGCCTCTTTGTGCTATTTGCTCTAGCTGGTGCTAAATACTCCACTCATAGTCTAGCAATAAAGGCACATATCTCCGTGGAAACCTGCAGCTTGATAAGACATGTTTGCAGGTGACACATAAATACCTAGTTTCCAAAGCCACTTAACAAGAGCATTCCTTGCTCAAAAATTACATGCAATGTAATTCAATTACATACAATTTTGTTTAATGAAAGATGGAAACTGGTACAACAGAAGGAAAAGTGCTGAATTTCCCTTTCTTTCCTGATATTTTTTGGGGAGCCCAGCACAGGTACCAAGTGCTGAATGTGCAAACTTCTGGATGGTGCTAGAATCATATTCTGCACATGAGTTTTGGTCTCTGCCATGGGAATATGAATGGCAAGACAAAAGGTTTTAGACAGCTGAAATAATCTAAGCTTTAATCGACAGTGCTGAAGGACATTAATATGCTTTGCTTACCCTCTACATATTTTCAGGCAGTTTGGAAACAAATGCTTCAAAGTAAACAATTTGTTTCTTTAAGACTGTCATGCAGGAGATATTCCCAGAGTCTTATTACCTGAACTTACAGGCAGCAGAAGTGCTGAGGTTAAAGGACTTTACTCAGCCCCATGGAGTTACAGATAAGGACAGACTCTGAAGACTCATCAAGGGAAACTTCGCCTACCCTGTTTTGAGTTACATTAAATACCTGCTGCTGCAAAAGAGCTCTCAGGACATCTGAACTGTTAGTTTTGCTTATCCACTCACACCGCAGATGCTACTGGTTTCCATTAGGATAGGACAGTAACTCCTGTCACTAGACAGCTCATTATAAACGAGTGGTGATGATGGGCTTTGAAGGAAGTTTCATTAGCCCCTGTCCACACCAGAAGAAAGTTTAATTCTTTTTGAAAGGTGTTTTCTTACATAGCAGAGCTGTGTTAGAAAAACAAATTAGCTTGTCCTGGGCACTCCACTAACTGCTTTCAGGGACACACTTTCTTCTGAAGTCAAAACCAAAATTCCATTGCATTCCAGGGTGCAAGATTTAACTCTAAGTGTTTCTGACACTGTTTTCAAGGAGCAGCATCTGAGAAATGTGTTTCATTCCACAACACCTACTCCGACATCTAAAGGAACGAACATACCTCTTGATGTATTTGCTGGGTAGCTGCCAATGTATCAGAGGTGAATAAACTTGGTCCAAAAGTTCATTCTTAACATAAATCAAGATCATTTATATACTACAGCAGTTACAAAGTAGAAATTCAAACCCCAGAGAAGAAGTGGGTTTTTATTTCTCTGTCACTGAAGCTGGAGTTTGGAGGCAGTGATAAACAAGGGAATTTTGTGAGCACAAGAATCTGAACCATGCTGAGTAATGAGGCAATAAGCTTACTCCTTTACACTCCCTTGGCACAAGAGTACTATTTCCAGTGCTGGTACCTCTTGCAATGCCTCTAAAATGATCCGTAAAGTATAATATCTCAGAGGAACAAACGTAGGACAATCCTCAAGAAGTATCTGGGGGTTTTTTTACACCCATATTGACCATCAATATGAGTGTAGTGACATTCCAGAAACACTGGTTATTGTCTAGCCAATTTTCAGTCACACATTTCTATAGGTAATGGGTTTACAAAAAGTAAACAAACTTCAAAAAGTAAACAAGCTTTAAAAATAGAGTTTTCTTAAAATAAAATACACAATTATTTTAGTTGAATTACATAACTGACTTGACGTTTATTCATTGGAATAGAGGTGACAAGACCGTATTTACAGGTTATGCATTTAATCATGACAATCTTATTCAGAACTGCTTGTTTATTGGCTATTGCAGAATCTGCTGGGGAAAGATATCTAGCTCACAAAGTGATTTAGGAGGATGGAGATAATTTAGAGAGATAGAGTTAGTTTGTCTAATCTTTCCTATTTCAAAATTCTGCAAGATGGAAGCATTCATGCTATCAACCCTGAAAGACAGGACACAATATTAATCTCCACCTTAGTAAAACCAAGAGCTATTAGTGGACAATTCCATTTTCCATAACTCAAGAAACATTTCATTTTTTGCCAAGACTTGTTTTGTTTCAAGTACAATGACAAAGTAGCGGCACCGAAAATTTACACAGTGTACTCAATTAAGATGAAGATACTATGTTTTGTATATGTGCCTGTCAAAACACATGCTACAGGATGGGAAGTGGAAGCTCTTTCAAATCCAAATTTAACATATTTACTGAAATATGTAACATACACGTGTGAAGCAATATGCTGATCTCACCAGGATGTTTCAAATCATGGACTTCCTTTATTAGTCATAAACAATGGATGTTCCTGGTAAGCATTCATGAATTAGACAAAAGGCACAAATCTGTGGCAACTTTATGACCAGCAACTCAAAATCTAAACTCTCAAATGAAAACCAAACCTCCTAATTCCTTAAGCAGGGCTAAGATTTCAGTCTAAGGACTGATTCGTAGATTGTCTTTGCTCAGCGAGATAAAAGGTTGTGTGACAAGAAGAAGGATGAAAAGAAAGAATGGGACACCACCTAAAAACTTTAAAGGCCATCTGTGATTTCACAGTAGCATTAAGACGAATGCAAATATTCCTCCTTAAAGAAGAATAAAGGCAGTTAAATCACAACTCAAAGCCCTGTAAGAAATTGCTATATTAACTTGACCTCTTTGTGAAGAAGGATGAAAGAAAAACTTGGTTAACACATTCTCTTCATTTTGTGGATTCACATTTCATAATCAATGTAGAGGTCAAAAATGAGTTTCCCAATACTGGGAAAAGAAGAATATTTTCACAGTAAGAAAGGTACAGTTGACGGAAAGCAGGAAGTTGCATTACACAGCCTGATTTGGGAGGTTTTCCAGCCCAAGTTTTGGACACCATTGATCTCCGAAGTTGAGGTTACTAACCATGACTAACTCAAGCTCATTTGTAAATCACCTGTCTGCACAGAATTCCAGCCTAAGACAAAGCTTTTGGAAAAGCATCGGCCTCTTCTACTTGAAAAGGCTGTTCAGAAAACAGACAGAACAGAGCTCAGCTTTAATGACTGGTTCAGAATTAGGACAGCAGTAAGGACTGAGGTATAGTTATCAATATACATACGCTATATAGATACGCACGTATATACAGAAAGTCATATATAATTCTATAAATATATATACTTGTAGAGAAGCCACCACTCTGGCACTCTCTGCAATGATACTCCATTCTCTAACACTGCCTGCACCAGTACTACAAAACACTCAGAATTCATGCTAGTACAAAAAAACAGGATTTAAAAAATGAAAGCTCCTCTTAGGTCAGTTGGGCAAAAACTTCTAACAAACAATGTGACATTATCAGATGGTAACAAAATCTTGACTGACTCACATCACTCAAAGGAACTCTCCCAAATTTTCCTGTATTTGGTGAATGGTGAGCTTCAGTGCAGTTATCCATTCATTCTGGTTAGACAGTATCATGAAAAGTAAAATAACCAAGGTGAAACCCTATGAGAATACAGCATGCATCTGAACGCAAAATAAATATGCATGTACTACTCATTCGGAGTTGCAGTGGTGGCAAATTGTCCTAATAAATCTGTATTTTGGGTTGAAATATATAAAGCTATACCTACCGTAAGGAAATAATTTTTTTAGTTGCGAGAAGTGTCTAGCTATATGTCTGGCTATAGTAAACATTTAAGGTGCTTCTGCATATTAATGACGGATATAGATTACCAGATTTTCATTTGCCAGTTTAATGCAAAGCAGACATATGATTCAGTCTTTAGAAGGTGGCTTACTTGAAAATCTAATCTCACATTCATATAGCAAGTCCTAATTAGCCCACTAGGAGTAAACAAATTAGTCTCCAGGATGTATTATGCATTAATTAATCAGACTAATAGTATTATGAAACGTGTAATAGATGAAAATTAGTTCCAAGAACAGTACTTGCATTGAGGAATGAAAATAGAAGAATTAGTGCATAATAAAGGTATTCTGAAATTTTTACCACTGTCAGCTAAATCAATTAATGACATATATTTCTCTTCCATCGAACCGCTTGTTTTAGTGAGACAAATTACAGTATTTCATGCTGGTTTATTCTTGACTGCCATGTTAAATCCACTTTTTGAAAATTCACTGTTGGTAATCACTGCAAGATATCTAACCTTGCACTGACCCAACCGTAACAGCTCAGCATGCGGCATACGAATTCACTTCAGTCCGTGAGGGTGGAAACAAGGGAGTACCACTCATACTGTAGTTCTTCAACAGAAGAGCTTGTTTGGCCCTGAGCAGCAAATCTGAAAAGTGCACTTATTCTTAAACAACATGTACACAGTACTGAAAGACCTGGAGTTATTAATAGGATCTGGGAGCTGGAGAAACTTGGGTCCTTCACAGGGAGATGCAGTGTATTTGTTCCTCTCCTCTCCTCGACTGTGAATGAACTAACTTCTAAAAAGATATTGGAAAAGATCCCAGAGAAGAGGTAGGATCGTTAAACAGGTATATTGCATATACTTGCAACCATTTCCATTGATGTGTTGCCACCATCTTTTGCTCAGTACGATGCTAATGCCTTACCACCTGAGCCTGTAAGGGCCACGCTGTGCCAGGCTGTACTCCAGTGCGACACGCGCTCTGCAGAGCAGGGCATCGCAACGCCCCTGAGAACGTACCAGCACATGGGCGGAGACACACAACAGTTCTCCTAATGCCAAAGTGGTGGGGGAACGCCAGGAAGTGCTAACTGCATACTGAGACAGGCACATCACACAAATGTTTCGCTGCACCAACAGGTGTATGTGCTAGACAAAATCTCACCCCGAATGGATCTGGGGGGAAAACCAGGGGAGAGGCAGTGTCTACCTCTAAGACCACAGGCATTTCTATATTCATCAGGTAATCATTTTAAATAGCGGTAAGTCAGTTCTGCAATACTTCTGCTGTTTTCAGTCTTAATCGCCTCTTAAACAAGAGCCTTGTTAACCTGCATTTTGTTTCTTTCTTTAATAATATGAGCTGATGCCTGTAGGAGACAGGATTAAGAGAAACAAAGCTCCCATCATTAATTCTGTCCAGAAATCTCTAAATGTAAATTAGTCCACTTAAGTAGCAGCCAGCCCCAGACTTCTCATTTCAACAGAACCTGTTCTTAGCTACACCTAAATCTGGCTTACCATTACAAATCACAAAGTAAATGAATAAAAGGCCAGCGCCTGTTATAAGCCATTTATAAATTATCGTTGGCTGCAGAAAGGGATAAACTACAGCAGAAACATTAGCTGTGGTTTTCCCTTGAGAAAAACTTGGACTAATATGCAGACCAGCTTTCTTACCGGCGTTTCCTGAGGTGCTTTCAATACCCAGCTCAGGCAGCATTTTCCCTGCAGGTAGCTGAATTCCAACTGAATTCAGGCTGCCTACAACCATCATCTCCCTTCACAGCAGATAGTGCAATACCCCTTTAGGAAAGATCTGTGCGTCCAACTACAGTCAAATGGCACTGCCTCTCCTAAGGATAGGAGAGGTGTACAAACCAGAGTCCTAGGACCTTTTTATACATGGCAGATTTTCTCAACTACAAAAGAAAACCGGGGTTTCTCCCAGAATATTCCTTCAGACTCAGTTCCCAGCAGTATTCCAGCATTAAAAGTAACTGAAGTGAACACCACCATCTCCTTGACAGATCAGAAGCAGGGCACCACTTCCTGCCCTACCATGTCAACACACAGCCACAGTGGGAGACAGAACCAGCATCATGCATTCACCTTCAGGAAAGGAATCTGGCCTCAAAGCTGTTACAGCTGCCAACGTGCACTGGCAGCACACAGCAACAAGAAACAGAACCTCCTCCCAGGCACAAGGAAGTGGAAGTTAAGGAACTCAACTTCTATGCAGTTTCAACAGGAAGCAGATGCTGAACTGCCCTTACAGTCTCTGGAAAAGCCCTTCTTGGCACTGAAATTTGACTGAGAATCGCAAATATTCAGTTACTGTTATTACTGTTTATGATTTTCTATCTTATTAGTCACAAGTCATACACATAGATCTAAACGCATTAAAGTGTACAGTTGTAAATACAGGCAGACTTCAACAGTAGTACTTCGGTCACTCAACAGTCATGATAAACAAACATCCTTACATAGTACCCTAAAATATGAACTGTGATTATTTCAAAATAAAATCCATGGAATAAAAAAGTAATTTAAAGCAACATTTCACTTCCCTGCTGCAGCAGAACAGACAGCTATACTAAGAAGTCACTTCAAAGAGCAAAGAAACAGCCGTAAGGTGGCAGCACACAGAGGCAGCACAGACCCCAAACACCCCTGGAAAGACTCACTCTGTGCAGTGTACACGAAAGGCTGTGGGGTCTGTGGACTTAAATCCATAACCGACAGCCAAGTGCAGTCCTGTCTTCCCACAATGCAAACTTCTCTTACACTTGTCTAAGGAAATTTTGGCTTTTTTACACCAGAGAAAGGACACACAATGCAGTAGGGCTGACTCCAATAAACAGAGCAAAATCATGAAGAGCCTGAAAAAACGGCAAACAGATTTTAAATGGTACCCTTAATTTCATGGAGAATCAATGCAATGATTTCAGCACCACAGAACAACAAGGTTTGGAGCACAAATGAAGCTAGAGCTGAAACCAAAGTTCTGGGAACAGCCTTAGTACTCCAGTGTTACACAGAAAACATACAAGCTTAAGGGAGCAAAAACCGATTAACTTAAATCGTATCTCCTGTTGACTTAGGAGGGATGTATATTTGTGGAAGAGGGAACCTGTAGCACAGACTGAAATAAGCAGAATAACTCTTGCATTAAATCATCCTGTTATTTTAAGAAAAGGTTAATTTGTAAAACAAATTGAGCTTCATTAGGGACTAATTGACTGGAAAATTTTCTTTAAAAATGTCTTCTAATTAAACAGGTGAAAAAAAATCTTTTCAAAGCACTTTTGTAATTAAAAATCATCCTTGATCAATTTCTTTTAACATTTAGACAAGAAAAATATACTACAGGAAGGTTTAGCCAGTGGTTGAACTGTCATAGTCCTCATCAATGCAATAAACACAACAGGATAAATATAACGGTATGACAATGTCTGTGACGGCTGGGAAAATTTAGAAGGAAATCCATAAGCAAGTTTCAACCACTGAAGGAAAACAGGAGATTTTCTGCTTTGGGGCTGGAGTGATTCAGCAGAGACTGAATTCTCTTTTCACAACTGTAGAACGAATGCCCAAGGCATGATGACTTATCTCACTAGGCAATACCCTCCTCCAAAAGGCGTGTTGGACTCCTCTTCACCACATCTCCCAGTGCCTGTGGCACTGAACAGGAAGACCTTGCTTGTGGCTTAGGTTGGGCTCACCAGATTCAAAGCAGCCCATCCACAGTTTCCGTTTCGGAATAACTTCCAGAACAAACGCATGAAAAGTGATTGCTTTCATGCTCAGCACTTCAAGCACTGCTCCCACAGCCTGAATGAGGTCTGCTTCTTTGCTGCTTTGCACTTTGCTTGGACTCTGTCAAGAGTATTCAAAACATAATACTCTGAATATTTCAATTATGAATCCTCTTTTATTTCTTTACCTAATTAGAACTTAACTTCCTTTAAAATTGTCACTAGTAATTTTGCTTGAAATTGCATGACATAGTATAGGAGGGGTTTATTTCTACCATATGATTACAGAAATAATATCAGTAGCTAAACCACACTGATTGTAAAAATATGTTCCACTTAGTCTTACTTGTTATAGCACTGACAAATTACAAATTCGTCAATATCTAAGGATCCTGTATTACATCATCCGTTGCACAATGAATTTTCCTGCCTGGATTTCAAAATTCCTTCAAGCATCATTAGCCCCCATAGTCAGGCAGATTGTCAAAAGCAGTGAGATCTATAATGACGGGGAGGTGGCTAGAAAGGCACTTCATATCTAGGATTGTCTTCAGAATGAACTTGTTTGTGCTATAAGATAAGAACTGCGGTGTATTTTAGACATCTAACGCAGTTAGAGCCTAGAAAGGAGGGAAAGGGCTAAACTCCCCCCAAAATGCACAAAGAAGATAGCACTATGTAGTAACTGTCAATAATAGTTCTAAGGAATTAACGCCCTGTCAAGGCCTCGTATCAGAGTGACAGACATTAGCTTTGGTTAGGCTCATTAAATAGACACACCCCTCTGCAGCCCTCCTAAATGAGTATGGTTTTAGTCACCAGCTTAAATATCAGGACTGCACCTTTTTCACTGCAACAAGAAAAAAGAGGTTGGACTACTAAACATCCTCATTTGCAAGGAAATCCTTAAGTAATGTGCTAGAAGCGTCATCAGTCTCAAATTCATTTAGTGAACCGCTGCAAATCAGTCTCTTTCCTACGTACTGAAATCTCTAATATGGGCAGAGTCCCCTTCATGTGTTATAGAGAAGGGGATGGACGCAAAACCAAGAAAGACCTGTGCACGCTCACCAGCTCCGGGAAATAACAGGTCACAGTTCCAGTCTCCAAAAGAGTGGAATGACAAGAGGACATAATATACTCAGAGTAAAACAAAGGACAAGAAGAAACAGGGAACATGTAAGATTCTGCGTGCAGTGAATAGCAGTCGGTGCTCTTTGTATGGGAGGAAGATCTTTTTGGAAGCTCAGGAGCTGCCAGAAAACAGGCATTAAAGAAATTTTAAAAGCAGATAGAACAGGTCAGAGATTTATTTTATTTCATTTTTCTGCCACTCTTCTCTCAACGTATACTATATGTTAAGACTGTAAATAATCCTGAGAAGAATGTGTTTTCCTTCATACAAAAAGAGCCTTGGTTCTCTTTTTATGTACTATTAAAAAAAAAAATGTAATAATAATGATGAATAATGGCTCCATGCATACCCACATGGCTGAATCTATTTTCAGACCTGGAAAGTGACTGAGGGTTCAGGCACAGCATGCAGTGCTTATCCACAAAGAAGCCACCTAGTTTGTCTTGGAATGTGACCTCATTCTAGTTAAATTGATTAAAAGAAAGCCTGTAAGTCGAAGCAGTATCTGCTTGCATATGATTTTTTTAAAAATTTCTAGACCTTTGCAGCTCTTTGTTGATTATGCAAAGTGTAAAGTGCTTATCTTCACATATCCCCTATCTGTTAGCTTTTATATATGTAGCCTTTTCCGTACCAATTACTTCTGAGATAATTAATTTTTAATCATTCTGCTAAATTCACAATTACTGAAAAATGAGAGGAAAGATAAACAGGTTCAGAGAGAAATCCGAATCTAATTCTAAAATTCCAGTTTCTCTGTCTGAACTTAAATGACTGAATGAAAAAGACTGCGATAAAACATGGTAAAAAGTAACAAGTAGGTACAATATTATGGTAACCACCTTGAAATACCACAGCAGGTGCCACCCTCTCATGATTCACAAGAACAATACTGGGTTTGACTTTTGTGTTTACAAACCTGACATGCAATTTCACTACTAGTCTTTTTTCACTATGTTTCTAGTGTGAAAGTTCTACAGGAAATCCTTCAAGTAAAGGTTTCTGGTCCCTCTGATACCCATTTTCTTTTAGGAGGTTGTTATTTACATTGGCTCCCTCTCTGTGCTTACCTGCTGGGATGCACAAACACTAGTACAAGAACAAAGCACAATCGTGACCAGGAGTGAGGGCAAAATCACAGCACTCTGGACTCAGGTTAGCTTAATGTGTAATGCATCTTTACCCCAATATAAGACACAAAAACATAGAAATAATTTACCCCTGCCACAGTAGCATGAAAAAAGTTCTCGGATAAAGACAGAGAAAAATTTTCCATTGTAATTTTAGGGTAAGTAAAGTGTATTTTTAAGTAAAATTATTTACTGATTTGCTTATTTTCCTTTTTTCCTCTTACTTCCTTGATGAACATTTGGCAGGGGGAAGGGGGTTGGGCACTGAAAAACTTGTTTTCTTTGCACCTACCTTGAGTCAAGGGTGATTCCAAAATGATTAGGTAAGATTGAGGTGTTCCTCACCTCAGGGACTGCAGATCTATGAACTGAGCACCAGGACAACCCAACATCATGCATGCAGATGCTGGGGTTCCTAGACTGGTTGCCAGAGAATCAAAAAGTCCTCTTAAAGATGCCTAATGAAGAACAGGCAACAAAAACCAAGGAAGCACCCTGAAAGAAAGGGAATTGTCTCCAGCTGTCAAGCTGTGTGAGAAGAAGGCTTTCTCATAGCAGGATACCACAGAGAACGCTTGAACGCTGAGGCCATTTGGGGGCAAGTTAGACATGATGTTTGACTGTCATGCCTGTAACGTAAGGCATAGTTTATCTACAGTAACACTAATACAAAGGACATTGTTCTAATAACTAGAAGGGTGTGAATCTGCAGAAGGAAACTGCTGCATAGGGAAGACTGGCACAGTAAAGGATCATTACCTAAATGAAAAGCTAGAACTGTATGAACTGAGACAAGGCTCTCTGTGAAAGACAGCTAAAACAAGTAGCTGGACCTATTTAAAAGGTTCTTGAATTCAATCAAACGGCCTATAACGAGCAGAATGCTCCAAAAGGCTAGAAGGCATTTAGAATTATGCTAGATGAGCTGCTGGGAAAGCCTTTGTCCATGAAAGAATGACCTCAGGTTGGGACTATTAGGAATGGTATAAATTAGCCCATGATATGGAAACCTAGAAGTCTTGCAAGTTGACTGACCCAGAGGCAAAGCAACTCATCCAAGAGACCATGCGATTTTGTAACTCTATTCATAGCATAACAAAGGATCGTATAAGTGAGGAATAAAAGAAGATTATTTGAAGAAGAGAATAATAGCAGATGATCACAGAGGTCTTACTTTAAATTTGAGGGAGAAATTCTGTTTTCAGCCTCTCATGTTTAGGGACTACACTAGCCTTACCACCTGCTTAAAAAGGATGTATTAAGAAAGGGCAGAATCTCCCAGAGCTGGACTCCCAGAAACACAGAATTTCAAGAAATAGGGCAGATTATTTTCAATATATTATATCCCTTTTAAATATTGGCAGCTGAAGCATGGAATAAGAAAGAACTTTATTCAGAGTCAGATAATAAGATACAGAATCAGTGTATTATCCCTCTGCTACTTGGTCTTACTCTATTTACACAACCAAGAGTTACATACATCCTTTTCCCCAGGACACAGTGATGGCAGCTGAGATTCAGCTAATCATTCACTGCAATTCCCAAATACTGAACAGTTTGCCACTTAACAGAATTATCTGTCTTGACCGGATGGCTTACAGTAGATGGGCCATGGGCTGCAGATATCGCCATCTGACCTAATTTCAGAAATTTCTATCAATTCATTTTCTGCTACAGGCATCTCTGAATCCTGGCCGATATTCAGCTGCATTTAAAGAAGGTAGTAATTTAAAGTGTATACATCTTTTTAATTAAACTGTTGAAAAGAACTTGGAAAAATTAATTTTTCCGTATATACATAACAAAATTACATATGAAGACACATTTTAAGGATTTGTGATGTCATGAACACTTTTCAGTACTTTAAAGGCAGATTTCCCTTTCTCATCTCTTCTTTACGAATATAATTTCTAAATGATTAAATAAAAACTCAGCTTGTCGAGCCAGCAGTTCAACCTGAATGAAAGGAATGGGTTTGTCAGAAGCACTTGTAGCATTGAAAGTGCTCTTAATAGCATTTGTTGTTCTGATCTCCACTGCAACTTCATGCAGGGCATTTTATACTACACTTAGAACTAGAATTAGAGGAAAATGATAATAAAACACACTGAACTTCTGTGTTAATCTCTTAGCTTTCACCTTTTTTGTCCACAGATGCTCCAAATGACAGCAGACAACTGCCAAGTGGACATCCTTTTCGTAAAAGTCACAGTTAGCTTCTCTTAAAGGTGCAGAAGTTCGTTAAATAGTCTCAGAGATCAAGACGCTGGTAACTGTTCAGGACATAGGCAGAAGTTACAGAGCAACTGCACAGGGCTTATTTTTAGTAAATAGACAAAGATAAAGCTAAATTGGCTAGATAAATAGTGATTATATAGGGTATAAGCCCTTTTCTCATGCATGCATGCAAGCTTCATTAATATTAATGGAGCTGCATACGCCTTGAGAAGACACAATCACTGTTCACTGAACGAAATGCCTAGTCCTCAAACATAAAGATACAATCACTTATCAGCTCATTGCATAGAGGCTGGTGGAAATAAAGCACTCTATTTTAGCAGCACTCTGACAGAATGCCCTGATTGTAATCTCCTGAAACAGTGTCCCTTGCAACCATTCCCAAGCAGTTAAAATCTTATTGGCATATTCAAAGTACCTACTGCTGACAGAGCTTCCTGTCACTAAGGAACCAATAAAGTGATTTGCATTTGGAGTGTGATTGTGAAGCAGCAACATAATACACTGTGATTAGGAGACTGAGCAAACCACTTCTAAAAAGAGGAAAGAGCACAAGATTAAAACTTAGTGTGACACGTATTTTGGATTCACTTTTTCTACTACAAACTCTATTGCCCCCAAAAGTCTGGGAGTCCACTACTACATGCCCAGCTCCAACGCACTGCTACGCTGATGGGAATCCAGACCCTCTGCTGAACTTGATAGATCTGTACTGGTTTACATCACTGACAGTCTGGATCAAGGTTCACAGCCACTACGTGAGCAAAGTAACATGGAAGCTACTAAACTTCTGCTTGACTGTATGATTCAGCTTTAGAAATAATCATTTAGTTCTGCTGTTGCTGAGAGCTATCTTTGTGAATGAAGCTGGTTATACCCTCAAGAACAGTGGTAAAGACTTGACCGTATTTTTTCCCCGAACGGAACAGTCATCAGTGCTCAGACTCATAAAGTGCTTTGTATCTTAATCAAAAAAGTAAACCGTTACAAAAATTCACCATTACCGTCCTTGTAGATCAGTTCTTTAACACAGACATGACATAAACATTATGACACATTCTCAACTAGCAACACCTTTAACGCTGCCCTTCTTGACAGATGGCGTAAGTCTCTTGCTTAGTTATTATCAGCTGTACATCGTATGCTGTCCTCCCTTAAAGTGTGAATGAATGGCTGGTAATGCAGGGAACTGTGTTACAATTTTCTGGCTGCTGCTTCTGGGGCAGGTGTAACCCACTGAAAGGAAGAGGGGATTGGATGGGACTTGCTTCACGTGCAGCTGAGATTGGGAGGGCGAGGAAGGGTCAGTGACCATTTTTTGCACTTGGGTGAGTGAGACGTTCAGGCTGGTAGAAGCTACAGTTCAAGCACAGAGGAGGAAAATGCTAAATAAAACAAGGAACAAAACAAGAAACAAAACTAGGTCTCAAAAATAATAAGGATAAAGGGACTTTTCCAAAGAACCTGAGCAGATGTAACGAACTTGTTGCCATTGAGATGCTGGGCTGAAGGCATGGAGGAAATAACTGCCCCTGCTAGGTACAATCTTTTAACTACTATCTTACCAAGCTGATCGCAATTTCATGATTCTAGTAGATGTTTTAGCAGAACTTGCCTTTGAGATTCAAAGTTATTTTGGGGACACGTTTTCAGAGGAGAAAGTGCAGAAAGATCTATGTCAAATTTTCAGATGAGCTTGGACCTTGTTGTATCTCTTGGTCTAAAACCAGTCTTCTCTGAAGCAGCATTTATAGATCAAGTGAAACCAACAGTCATTTCTTTAAAGCCATATTCATCGAATGACTGAGCTTGAGCCCGGGGACAAAACCAAGATGTCAACTCTTATGTCTATTCTAGCCCTTGTCATATCACGTGTTCACAGCCCACTGCCCCTCCCTTCTCTCCACAGTAAATCACTACCTGTAAACAGTTTCACTCTAATGAGGCATCACTACAAAGTGTTGCAGACCCAAGATGACAGGGCAGTACTCCGAGGGCCAAAATTCAAGTGCTTCATTGAGTTTTCAGGCTTTGACATACAAGTACAAAGCGGTTTGAAATGCATTTTGGAGTCTGCAACTTTATAAGCTGAAGGATAGACTTTGCCATTGTGTTCTCATTTTCAAGAATATGGTTAGACTCTAAATCCTCTCTGTAAGCTCACAATTATGCACACATACAACTGAAATGAAGCGTTTCTTCCTTGCTACTTTGGCTATTCAAAGTGATAGCCAGCAACAAAGGTTTGGAAATACTAACAGCGTTCACTAGGATGGTGGTTGCTGCTTCTCTCTCAGCAGCATTTCCCAGCCACTAGGAAATGTTCCCTTTACCAATATGGCTAAAGCAATGGCTTGGCATATACATTGCTTTTCTTTCACCTTTCCCCAGCCACTAGGAAATGTTCCCTTTACCAATATGGCTAAAGCAATGGCTTGGCATATACATTGCTTTTCTTTTACAGGAGTGTTATTGCTATTCAACTTCCAAGCAAAATTAAATATTAATTTATTACAATAATTATTTTTAAGGAGAGAGAAAATATTTCACTTGATTTTGTTCTATGGCTTTCTCGCACAAGATTTCCCCAGCCACTAGGAAATGTTCCCTTTACCAATATGGCTAAAGCAATGGCTTGGCATATACATTGCTTTTCTTTTACAGGAGTGTTATTGCTATTCAACTTCCAAGCAAAATTAAATATTAATTTATTACAATAATTATTTTTAAGGAGAGAGAAAATATTTCACTTGATTTTGTTCTATGGCTTTCTCGCACAAGAGTAACACCACAGCTAAATAGAATATTTACTTGACTTTTGTTTCACAGTTCATCAGAGAACAAGCCCATCGCTCAGAAAGGCAAAGGATCAAAATTAGGCAATCAACATTTTGTAAATTGCTGGTAACTCCTAGTCTGTAGTATTCTTTTATGTGCACTTGTATTTGTTTAAAAGTCCCATTAAAAGACTGCTATCACCATCATGCGTAGTGTAGATTACAGGTCTCTCTGAAGCGAGATGGAAAAGGATAGAAGCTTTTGATGACAAATATTCTCACAGACTGATGGAAAAATAGCTCATTGGGGGGGTTGAGGAAAAAAGTCTTTGTTCTTCTAAATAGATAGATTTCTTGAAAAATCTATCAAAAACTTGCAAGGATGTTTCACTGGAAGGAAATATCAGACCAGAATGTCCTGCCCTGAGATTGTAGATGGTCCAGAACAAGTTTTCAGGCCCCTTCCAAACCTGTACTCTCATTACTGTCATTCTAATCAGAAGAAAATGTTTCCATTCTGGTTCATAACTAATGTGATAGAATTTTATCTGCATTAAGTTACTCATTTACTATCTGAATATTTCTTTTTACCTTTGTGGAACCAAATCACACAATGATTCTTAACAGGCCCCTTAACATCTTTTTCTTGTTTTCCCTATATCAGCATTGTTGATACTGACATATGAGCAATTCTACATTTCCAACAGAGTAGGATTTTAAACTATTCATTAGTCCTAATGATACAGAGAAGAATTTTATTAATTCTCCTATTTAATTTATTAAAACACATTAGATAGACACTTTAGTGGTATTGAGGAAATTTTATTGGCAACAAAATACTTCAGAAAAAGAACGATAGCAGAACGTTATTGATTTCTGTGGTTTTTTTGATTAAATATTATTTTTCTTGGAATACCTGAGCAAGGAAGCACTACCGAAATTTTCTATAATTATTCTAAAAATGTCTCTGAAAGGAAAGCTAATGGTAAGGAAGCAGCACTGGCCTCGGGTGCAGTAACAGTGGAGTTGTCTGAAACATTTATTATCAAAACTAAAAATATCTAAACCACATAAAATTAGAAGACTTAGCATTTCTTAGGCATCTAAATGGATGCAATTTAATGATATCCCTTGGATATACCAACCCGTAAATTCAATCTTCCTCCTGTTTCAATATTGGACTGAATTTTTAATTAGTATTTGTACCGACATGTAAAACATGCCAATTTGGCAAATTAATAACGGATTATGAAATAAGAAATTACTCTGAACTAAGCCACCATCCATTAAATGTTCAAAGACCACCAAAATGGGTGATTATGACACATGCAAGGCTTCTGGGAATTATTTGTGCAGTATCTCCTAGAAATTGGAAACATTTCCAAATTTAGATTTGAAACAGTCTTTTTCATTTACTCTTTTCTCCTTCAGACTGTCACTTTTGATGAGTAAGTATTTTCCTACAGAAAAATATTCTCTAGAATATACCAGCCAACCTCTGCTTACCAATATCTCATGAGAAGGTTACGGAATCCAAATTTGAACACACTTCACTTAGAATTTTAAAAAACAGGGAGAGTGTACCTGCCGATCTAAAAGTCAGCTCCATCGCAGGAGCCCTATTAGAGTGAAATGCTTTACAACCTTGTATAAAAGTCCTGACTTGCAGGCACCACATTTGTGAAACTCTTCTAATTGCATTTGCCCTGTCTGCAATGAAGCCGCTTGCGCTGAAGACAGATTTCTACAAATGCACAGCATGCAGTTCTATTTAGTATGTGGCAACCATTTTAATTCTAAACATAATCTAAACATTGTTCTTTCTGTATAACCTTCTGTGGTTGCTGTAACCAATCACTGTCAAAACGTTTAAGATGAAGCAGCCCGGTTCCCGAGCAGTGCTGACTGCAGAAGTATCTTCAGCCTTTAGGTCTAGTAACTTTTTTCTGCAAGATGCAGGAGAGTCTGGCACGTGTCCAGCAACATACACGATCTCCAGCCTAACTTCTGATAGATGAGTAACTCTATGAAAGCCAGAGACTATTTATATGCTCATAGTTAGGCAGAGTACAAGCTTTTAGAGGTTTCAGAGGCTCTTAACTGAATAGCTGTACTGCCATACATAATACCCTTGAAATGGGAGTATTCATTTTCATGAGGACTCTCCACAGAACTCTAAAAGTTTACAGAAGTAGGCTACTTGTTCTCATGAATTTTATTTGTATACTTTGAATAATGGCTACTAATAATATACTCTGCTTAGTGTGAATGATATAATAAGAAATAAGATATAATAAAGTAAAATAAATAGGAAAAGTAAGTTTTAATAAGATATAATAAGAAATAAGAACTTCTTGTACAAATCAAGTATTGCAGAAATAGGTCCTTCCCTTTGTTGTGTTGTATGAGCAGATGAACAAGAGAGAAAGAAGTTGTTTTCTAAACCAGCGGGGAAATGATAGCCTTTCTTTCTAACCTTGGATTTATTCACTTTGATGTTGAGTGCATATAAGATTAAGAAATGCTCAATCTCTTGACTATTAAACTCTCTGCCTACTCGTAGCTGATGATTCATGGCTTATTGTTTCCTTAATAGTTCAGTTAATTGGTGTGTTGAAGAATTAGAGATTATTTGTCAAAATGTAGAAGTGTCAGAACTTATTTTTAAGAGGAAGAAGAGAAAGTATCTGCAGATGAAGAACCACTATCCAGATAAGCTCACACAATGTCTATACAGCTACAAAATCAACCTTTATGCCATTGCACAAGTGAGAATGCTTTTAAACAAGGCAGTTTCAATTTTATAGCATCCTATAACTTCCAATCACCAGCTCTTTAATAAAACTGAAGCAAGCAACTCACAGTCAATGGGTACTACTTATATTTTTTTTTCACAACCAAAACCAGCATTGACATTAAACTGAAAATTGGGTCACGCTTCAGCACACAGTAATTTGACCTAAAGATAACATTCCTAATACCGCAGCTGTAAGATGTGACTTTCAGACAATGAAAATATTGAAGAACTACAATTTTAAGGAGTTTGTACCATGTAAAAATATCTATCATGCTCCTGGAATCCAAAATGTAAGGCAATCTTTCAGCCTTGGGCGTATAGAGCACCATGTTCCCACAGAACAGACAGTGGCCCTGTAACATGGCACAGTGCTGGCCTAAGAGAGAGCACGCAACAGGGAAAATGGCATGTCTAGTTTCACCTGATGGTTTGTTTCTTACTAATAATCTGCAGCAAACCTGAACTTACAATTCATCAGAGGTAAGACAAGTGTTTATAGGTGCCTGGTTGCACCATGAGAAAAGTCCTCAATTCTTTGACCATGGCAAGCTTTGTATTACCCTGCAGGCATGTTTCACTCAGCTCAGGTAGATCAGGGAGTACTCAGATAGAGAAACAAAACACAGGTCATTTACCAGGTAGCAATTACACTGGGCTGCAAGCCAGTAACTGACATATTTAGAGAAGGGAAACCCAGGGCAAAAGAAAATGAGGAAAAAGGAAAGAAAAAAAAAAGAAGAAAAGAAATTGTAAGAATAAAGGTGCAAAGAGAAAAAAGGAAAGAACACCATGACTATTACAGGTAACAACAATGCTAACATTGTTTGGATATAATTCACCACTTTCAGCATTTAAGTCAAATACCTTGGAAGTAGCTTTTCCAGCTGCAAAGTTTAACAAGGCACAGAACCTGCTGTCCATAAATATCAACACAGAGCCGTATCCTATGAAAGTGGTAACTTCCTGACAGCCCGGCCTCCCTCTGCTGCCTAGCAATGAGTGAGTGGGACACGAGCTGACAGTTCAACCTCAGATAAATATTTCAAACATATCATGCAAGAGATTCACAGATCAATCCCCACCTCCAAGAAACCAGTGGAGTGAGGCAGAAAGCCATTTTGAACTGGCGCATCAGAGCAGAACACAACCAGCAGTTTTCATTGGGTTTGTTGGGGAGTAGGGGTGTGTTGCTTTATTTTAACCTGTGCCAGAGTAGTGATTAAAGGTGAGACTCTGCTCTGAGGATTTCACACCTCCACACTAGAACACCTCCTAGCACGTTAACAAATATGCACAGTAAAATCCCACTGCATTCCCTGTATATTGCTCTGACACAGAATTAACATACTGTACATTGTCTACAAAACCACCTTGAAATGGCGTCATAAAGAAGTCCCTCAGATCATCTTCCTTCCATACACAAGATTCCATACACGTACTGAAAAACAGGAATCAGAGACTAATACACTCCATATATTTCTCATTAGGCTTAAAGTCCCTGAAATAAACAAGTGAATTGTCTTTTCAACACCTCTCTGTTTAGACATGGAAAATGAGTAACTCCACAGTTAAAAAATTTGAACTCGTCAGTAACAAGTCTGCCAAAAGGGAGAGAATTAAAACTATCAGAACATTTTCCAGATATAGCAGAACACCCTTTGCCCAAAATTTACCTTGGACCAATGCCCCTTTAGAGCTGAGTAATCAGAGCAAAACTATGCTCAGCAAAGCTGAAAACCAAGCTTTCATCCATGACAATAGGAAAAAAAGGCTCAGACACATGTATTTACCCACTACATACCTGAGTATCGGGCAGAATATACCATCTTTTAGGACAGCTGAGAAGGGCAAAAGCACCCTCATGATGGATAACCACGTACTGAACTCATCATACAATCTGCAGACATTCTAAATAATAATATTCGTCTTGTTGGCCATGACCAGGGTAACTACTCCCACCAATCTTCTCCCCAGTCCTGCATACAGCACATACCTCTGAACTATGCCACCGCAACTGAATGCAGCCTTCTGCACACCAAATTTATCCTGCTGA
>NW_010394774.1:187354-197519 GCF_000710305.1 Buceros rhinoceros silvestris
TGCTGAAAAGCTCATGGCAGAGAAGGTGTAGCAAACATGGATCTCATGCTTGTTACAGACTATGTGAGGAGACACCTACTTTTACTTCCCAACTAAGCTGCTAACTTCCCAAGGCTAAGCTGCTCCTGATGTAGTATCTCACCATCATACTGCATATGTCAGCACACTTGGAGCTAGATTAGGAATCTCTGCAGTTCACTCCATTACACTACATAGTTAGATGTGAAGGAAACTCCTACTGCCTTTTAAAATATGTTTTTAAAATACATCATCTAAGCATCCAAAATAAAAATCAGACTTGGTCATTTATACTGGATAAATTAGGAAAAGGGTATTGCACTGGAAGTTAAACAAACTCTTATAATCAACAAATAGTACAAGAAAGGTAAAAAAAAGAGGGTATAAGTTCAAAAAAAAAAAGAAAAAGATAACTGAGACTAATTATCTGTGTTTAAACATGTGAAGATCTTACTGAGTCTACAAGGTTGAGATCTTGTTCCCTAATCAAGTGCATCAAAGGCATTCCCCAAGGCTCACAGCAAAACTGCAGAACATCCATACAAATCATCTTGATTCAAGAAAGCCCCTGAAGTGGAGTGAGTTTGCCTCTCCTCTCTGTCACACTGCTGCACAGAACTGCGCTCCTGGAGGTGTGCAGATCTATAGCACACAGCTTTTGCAGCTTCACAGGGACGTTCTCAATAAGCTCTTTATTTTTGTTCTACTTTAATTATCAAGGGCCAGACTCATCCTGGATTCAAAACCTCTTGAACATCGACTCCAGAGTGTAAAGTCAGTCAGATTTTGGCTATCATTTGGCAAGCACTATATAATTTAATGTTCTTCAAACTTCAGCATGATTGAAGGACTTAATTTACTAATAATTAACCACATGAAGCCTTTTTAAAGGGTGATACTGAGTTTAGCTCAAGTTTAAGGGGCTAATATATAATACATAAGTAATTGTATACAAACCATACACTTTCAACTCTTTATTCTGACTGTAAAATGTCAATTGGATTCATTCTGGTTTTGGTTCCACTCCTATTTATTACTGCCTCAAAAAACATGCTGTGAATTTGTAGCTGCCATAAATGCTTAATGTAAGAGCTAATTGCACAATGCTGTCAGAATTCTGGTTTTAATACTTTTTAAAGTGACATTTTACTTACACTTTTTTCCTTTCTTGTGTCAAAAAAGAGTATAGAAATCAATGTCATAATCATAATAAATGCACAGTAACTTGCAGAAAGTTGTAATGAGTTGTTGTACTCTTCCACTTTTTTCTTTAAAAAAATAAAGATGCATAACATTATTCCCAGTAGGGGAAAAAATGCCACTGTGAGTAGCAGTCATGGCTTATTAGAAGTTTGATTCACAATCTTCAGCCTCCACATTAATTTAATTTTTTTCAAAGAGAAAGCGTCAACTAAAAAGATAAATAAGATTATCCATATTTTCTTTCAGTTATCACCATGTTATGGAATAATCACTTAACAAACATAGATTGCTCTTCTAACACAAAATAATCAGCTGGCACAATCAATGCTTGATTTTTTTTCTTTTAGTCTCTAACTTAATAAGCATGATTTTGCAGTGGCCAATTCTAGAACAATTAATTGCACTCAGCTGCCTCTAGCAACCTACAGATCTGGCACTTAAGACAGCAAAGTGCTACCAATTCCACCCAGGAACTTGCACAGAATTGCTAAGATGACTGGGGCGTGCAAAAAAAATTACACCTAAAAATTAGCTACCTGAAACACAGGCTCTACAGAGATGAATTCGAAGTTTCTGTAATTTATGTGCTTGGTTTTCTTTCTTCATGCAAAAGCTGCTTCTCAGGTATGAAAAACAAGCCTCAGCGCTCTTCCTTAAAACTGAAAATACGAAACCTGCTGCCACTAGGTATCTTGCTTTTACATTATGCTATTCTACTAACAGCACTGGAAAAGAGGCTTGTAGAGGCTTGTAAGTCTAACATTATTGTGAGAAGCCTGAGTTATGTTGCAGAATAAAGCACAACTAAAGCATTCATTTGATTCAAGTTATTTTTCATACGGCATAAAACAACAGATAAAAAGATGTGTGCTGGTTTTGGCTGGGATGGAGTCAGTTTTCTTCCCAGCAGCTCGTATGGCATTGCGTTGTGGCTCTGTGGCCTGAAAGTGCTGGTAACACCAGGCGGTTCTTGACTTTTGCCGAACAGCACCACAGCTGAACACCCACCCTACCCCGCCAGTGAAGTGGCTGAGGGTGCACGAGAAGCTGGGAGGATACGCTGTGGGGATTCCTGACTCCCACCGACCAAAGGGATATCCCAGTCCATATGACATCATGCTCAGCGATCAAAGCTGGGGAAGAAGGGGTGTGTGGGGGGGTGTGTTATGGCATTTGTCTTCCCAAGTAACGGCTACTGACGAAGAGGAAATGGCTAAAGATCTGCCTACTAATGGGAAGTGGGGAATCAATTCCTTATTTCGCTTTGCTTGCAGATGGAGCTTTGCTTTACTTATTAAACTGCCTTTATCTCAACCCACAATCCTCCATCTTGCTCAGGGGGAGCAAGCGAGTGGCTCTGTGGGACTCTGCTGCCTACTGGGGTTAATTCACACCAGGGTGTCACAAGGCTTAATTCAATAACCCTTTAAGTAAAGTCTTTTAAGTCTATGAAGCTGTTCACAAGAGTAAGACTTTGCGGGTATTAAGGCACACAACTGCCTCAGGGACTGTTTCTCATGCTACAACTAGCAGCTCTGCCAAGGTGCCACAAACGCATACCACGAGCAAGTCATAGCCCTCTGTGTTAATCAATAAAGCGGACATTTTTCATCCTCTGCAGCAGAGAAGTGATCAATGCTTTCCCCCTGGCGGCAGAGGCCAGGAGCTAAATATCACAATAAGTTTCCACAGCATACCACGAGCAAGTGAAGAGTTGTGTCTGTCACTGGGATGAAACCAGATCACATTCAGTGAAAGCACATCCTATATGCTTCAGAAAACAGTAGTAATACTACAGTACAGTTTTTAAAAAAAGCATTAATATATCATCTGTAATCTAGCGGCAGGTACAAAACTAGCGTTAGTATTTACAAAACTAAGTCAATATAAACATACATTGTTTTGTACACACAGTACGGAGACTACAGGAGTAATGATCCAGAGAAATTCTGTGAGGTGCTGTACATTTTCTCATAACAGCCTGCTAGATCAGCTCATCTCTGGTCTGCTGTATCCCTCTGCCGGACCAAAAGACAGCACCATAATACATGTAAGGCTATTGTTCTGAAGCCACCATGTGCCAGTGGCTGTGGAGGTTCAACACTGCTGGCAAGATCAGTTACCATAACTAGCTGTTTACAGCATGGGAAGCAAAAGTTGCTGGAGCTCCGCTGATAAAAATTTGAGTTTGGCCTGTCTCAGTTTCTTCTTCTATATGATTCTTGCATGACAGCATAACATGTAACAAAACCAGCTAAATCACGTAAAAATGATGACATGACTTTGGATTTGAATTCAGGTCGTCAAATCGTGGACTTTCACATTTGTGGTTTTAAGTTTACACTGCACAAGTACTTTTTCTTTATTGCTGTAAGATGCCTCTTCCATGTCTGAATAGGAACATGGCTTGTTTGGTTATCTAGGCTTACAGTAAAGAAAGTAACTTCTAAAAAAACCCCCACGCTATCAAAGTGTAAACCAGTATCAATAGCATGGAAACAGCAAAGGGAAATACTCTTCAGAAAAGCACGTTTAAATGATGAGCAGACATATACAAAAAATTCACCCCCAAAACTCTGAAACATTAAAAAACAAGACGTCAATACATAAATACTAAGTCAAATATCCTTAAATACCCAAGTCACTTTTCCTCTGCAACAACTTATTTGATAATTCTTTTTGCTGAAGTATATTTGTTATTTCAACGTGCGTGAAAAGCTGGCTGGTTTTCTCGGGTAGAATCATGCACACCACTTTTTAACAGAGTATTTTTTAAGAATTTGCTCTCTGACATAGACTAGTAAATCAAATTGTTGTCAGTACCTCTGAGTTGAAAACATGAGAATGACTGTTCAACAAAGCTATTTGTTCAGAACTGCAAAAAACCTTGAATAAACTTTCTGTAGAAGTACTTTAAAATGCTGCAAATATCTAAATTCGTTCAGTCTTTGAAGTAAGACCCATATAAGTACTTATATAACTGCACAGAAATCATGTTCAACACTTAGGTAGACTTCAGCACATTGTGGAAGGAATGGAAGCTTGACCATGCAAACAAATATGCAAGTCAAAGCCAAGAGGGATCTCCTGAAAAGGTTTATTTTCAGGCATAAAAATACAGCATGCCCTGCTAGTTCAGCATGATCTGTGTCACTTCACGAGTCTGGAAAATCAGACCACATTTTCCTCTACAGGTAAACTCTAGAAGTCTGAAGCTGAAAATCAGTGCCAAGTCCGTCAGATAGAAATGAAGTACGTTTGTCCTATGGAACACCCAGTAACTTCAACAATATGGAAAACGAATGCTCGGTTGTGTCCCCCTGCCAGACACACACACACGAACACAACTTCCCGAATGCAAGTACTTCTTGGAAGGGGCCTAAGCATAGTATCCATTCAGAGGCTGTACCAGCCTGCTTTGAAACTCGAGCTGCACTTGGGGATAATTTGCATACAGTTGCATTCCTCTGCTTGAAAATTGATATTTGGCAAAATTAACTTGGTAGCTTCCTATCTCTTTCAGAACTGAGGAAAAATTATAAAGATCACCTTACAGTTGTATCCCAACGATATGGAACCTTGCCAAAGTCATTTTGTGAAGAAATGACTGTGAAGAAAGTTAGATATGCACCTTTAAAAAAGCACATTACATGCTGGATGAAGAGTTCAGGCCCATCAAGAAAATGCACAATCATCTGTTAACTCCTCTGTGTTTTTTGCAACAAGTGGAAAATCCAAGTTAATCCATCTAGTGGACAGATCTCAGACAAATGAAGAAAAGAAGAGCAGCAGCAATTTACTCACCTGAAAGAAAAATAATTTTCATCTGTCTGTCCATGCACAATTACATAACTCATAAAAAGACTTTCTTACTTCCTACTACTTAATCTTATAGTGCAAAAAAATTAAACCTCTTTAATTATATTGCATCTAAACAGTAACTTTTTTTCACTATTTTTAAACTTAAGCTTTTATGCTTCACGCTCCAAAAACGCTTGCATTATCCTACAGTCAACCATCACTCATACTTCATTTTCATCTTTGCCTCCAGCATTCTCTACAAAACAGATGCATTCTATTGTACAAGTGGAAAGACTAAGGCAAAGAAATAACAAATGTCTTCAATGTCTACAGTAAACATGGAGACCAGTTGAATTTTATCTTCTTTTACAGTAAATTTTAGGGTAATCTGCTAACAGATTTAACTTTGAGCTTCAGTCTGTGTGAACCACTGAAGCTCTGCATGTTAAAAAAAAAAAAACAAACAAAACACAAACACAAAAAACCTCCCAAAAAACCCCCAAACCAGCAGAGTGTTATAAACCAGTCAACAGACCCCCCAAACTACCTGTTGTCCAATGGAAGGCTTAGGGAACTATTTGAAGATTACACAACTCAGCACTTGCAGAGTGAGGATTTAAAACACTATTCATAAAGTTATGTTCTCTCAAAACTCTCAAAAAGTTTTTTTGTGTAGAAACAACAAATAAAACCCTGCATGATCCTTCTGATTTATTTCATCTCTCCCTCCTATAGTAGAGGGACGGAGTGGACAGAAAGAACAGGAATACAACCCACTGCTTTGTTTAGTACCCTCAGCCAGGTCCTGACTTGCTTACCAATGCAGAAGACTAAATCACGGTCATTTCTGTCCCCATTGTGAAGGAACTAATGAAAATAAGCTTTGCAAGCCTGTAAATAAACCAACACCCCAGTCTCTTCTGGCAGAGTCCTATGCAAGAAGCTATGAAAGCATTTTTGCAATATTTTTCTCACTCAGATAAGCTTTACTGTAAGAGACAAATAAGAAAGTATCTCCTTATATAATTACATGCCGGTGCACTAACAGCCTCTGCAAATGATCACTAAGATTTCAGTATAATCTAATTGTAGACCTAATTTTCTGAGTGAAGAGCAAGTTATAAACATGCAACTCCTCTGAAATTTTTCCCCTTACTCATCTATTTCTTATGTGGATTAAGTCTAAGACAGCTATCACAGAGAACTGCCTTACTTTGCCCAAGTAACAATTTACTCTGAGAAGAATCTTTTTACGATGAGCAAATATACAACTGTTGATCACTGGTTTCCTAGCTTATAGCTGAATTACTGACTTGGTGGACACACACACGTTATCACTATGTTTATAAATTTCTAAATGGTCCATCTTCAGACAGTGATCATGATCTTGCGGAGGTCCTACTAAAATAGTTAACATTCGAAGCATAAGAAAATACAGAGAGTTAAATCCACTTTAAATACATGGTTGGCCTCATCTAATTTATAAATGTTCTCCAGTAAGGAAGCAGATAGTTGCTGTTGAGTATTCAAGTCCATTCTCTCTTACTGTAGTGTAATTTAGTGAAAGCATCCCTTGCATCTTCAAGTAAAGTAATACTTTTGCTTCACAGAATTATTCATATGCAAGTGCACATAGTGGGTCCAGTCCTTTCACATGTATATTACACTCAATCGAATGAATGAATACTCAGCTGATACAACAGGAAGAAGCTAGTTTACCCTCATAAACAGTAGTTGTAATGACATCCTTGCTATGTACTTTCTTAGCGGTTTTACACGGCACATACCATAGATACTTTGTATTTAATGCATTATCTAAAAAGTGATTGTTTCCGTAAGCAAAAACCTAAAAGAATTAAACAGCTCTCAAAAAGTCTGGCATACTTATGCAGTGTGGATCAGACTTGCTGCTAGCCAATCACAATTCCAGAAGCCTTATTCTAGCCAGCTTTAATCCAACCTGCAGTGTAGCTTTTGAAAAAAATCAGTGTCTGCAGCTCAGTGCAGTAGTGTTGCAGCACTGCACAGCGGTTACGGGCTGCCCTAATCTGCTGGTGGACCTGTTCAGGAGAATGTCCACGTACCAGTGTACCAGGCAAGTGGCTGCGCTTTTCATTAAGTGAAGAGAAGCTTCCCTGAGGAAGTAAGATCTATTAGATCAGTGAGTCTCAAACAACTATAACCAAAGGGGTTGGGGATTTTTTGATGGGGGGATATTCTTTCCCTCTTCTTAATTCCTGATGATTGAGAAGGAAATTAGAGCTGAAGCTTTGCATTTAGTTTTGGAACTACACTACTACTGCAGCTTAACTGAATTCTATCATCCTTTATGCAGTACAGTGAAAATAACAGGGTATGTTATTTGCTGCATCTTACATTCTACAACCTAAAACAGAGCAGGTACTGCAGCTTTATCCTAATTGTGGGGTTTCCCAAGCTGCACCCAATTGCTGCTACAATTCCTGAGTGTTTTGTTGCAAGGCTTAGAAAGCTCACATTAAGCTAAAGATAGAAGGATTCCTAGCTCTCCAGAGATGAAAGAGACCAAGGCCAATATAGCTGTCAAGATTTTTAAAGAGTGTAATTCCATTGATTTTCGGGGCTGTCTTACTGGAGGTATCTCTACCCACTACCTATACACCTGCTGTGAACACAGCAGTCAGAAGAGATATATTCAGACCACCAGAATTTGAAGCCCGGTGATTACAATGCAGTTGTGATTATGTTGATTCATTCGTTGCTGATTGACTGTATGCTTTTATTTATATGCTGGCTTTTAAAATAATATTTAATTATTTTCCAACTCAGATTTTATCTCGGTTGGCATGCAGGCAGGCAGGCAAAGTATGCAGGAGTGGACTTCTCCCTCTTAGCCCCCTTCCGAATCTGTTACTGTTTATCATGTGCTATTTCCCTGGGATCATTTTATGTCAGAAAACAAAATGATACTGTCATTTTAAAGATCTGGGAGGAAAAAAAAAAAGAAATCATAATAGGAATATGATATACTGTCCCACTTAACTACTTTCAAATTGATTTTGACACTTTCAGGTTGATTTTGTCATAACTCTGTAAGTCTGATCAGTGGGATTTCTGGGCTTGTTCAAATAGGCAGGGTTCAAAACCTCACCACCTGAACATCAGAAGTGACAATACCTACCTTTTCTTCTCATCTCCACTGCTTAATCCTGCATCATAACTGCTGCAAAAGTAGGTGTCCCTGAAGATGTTTAAAATACTAAACTCCAGAATTCTGAAATCCATAGAATAAACGATGAAAAATGCTGAGGTATCCTTTATTTCATGTCAAAAGCTTGGCTCAGCAGAGGAGGATCAAGTGACCATCACTAGTCTCTCTGTGTAACCAAAGAATAGTATACCAACAGTTTCTCTTCATAAGAATGGAAATTCCAATCCACAGAATATTCAGAATTAAACTTAGAAATTTATAAATGAATTAAGATTTCACTTGGACCTAGCATTTTCCCAAAGTAAAAAAGAAGTCTAAACATTGCTTTTGTGACAAAGAGAACCAAACTCTGCCGAACCAGACTGTGAAAATGTTCTGCTGAAAACTGAGTCATTAAATAACCACATTCGAAGAAAAAAAAAAGGAAGTCTTAGTAGAAAAAGATAAGGCTTTGGCTGATTTTAAAAATTTCCCATTTGTAATAAAGTGTTATTAGTCTTCTAGGCAAAACACTTTGAAAAAAGTGATTTTTATTTTGATAAGATCACTCGCTATGTCCATGTAGGAAATATTCCCCAATAGTCATTTGCTATAGCCATGTGATTTGGGCACAAACAAACACAGCACACGGTAAAAGCTGAGATAGTGTCTGTCTGTCCAGCTATTACAGAATTCACTTATTGTTTATTCAGTATAAAGCCTGCTTCTATGATTTGGCACATCTTTATTCAGAAAGATGGGCTGATTGCTGACAACTGTGATGCAATAAAAACTGCTGCAGCATTACTGGAAGAAAGTCATTTGATAAATGTATATTTTCCATTTTGCTTAAAAGGAATCTATTATAAGTGCAGCTGCTTTCCGAATGAAATTAATGCCGAAGTGAAGCTTCGTATTACAAAGTAAAATGGGACTCGTTCTCTAATATTAGACTGAAAGGCATTGTAATGCAGCAGGAGGATTGAACTTTGACTCCTTCAAGAACACTGATTCATATAATAAAAAGGGGAAAAAAGGCTTTAAAAATGCTAACATCCTCTTTTCAAAGCTTAGCAAAGCTGCTGTCCGGAAAACAGAATAGCAAATACAGGTTGTGAGCATCTCCGAAGAAGATATACCCAGAGGAATACCGTAAGGAATCCACAGCACAGAATTCGCAAGATTGTTTAGAAGTTTTTGAAAGATGCTGAAATGTACAACAGGGAGGACAATCTCTCATACTTTTCCAGTCAGTGGTGATATACACTGCTTATTTAAATGGGTTTTAACCAAGCTATATACTGTGGGATCACAGCTCACATTTACCAATCCTTTATGATCACAACTGCACATGTGAGAAGTTCTCCCATCCTTTTCAAGTTTTCAGGAATATTCCTGTTCAACACTGGCTAAAAGTTAGCTTTGTTTTGTTTTGTTTTGTTTTCTTTCTATTTAAGGTGTGTCTCTGTCTCTGAAGCACACAGACAGTCAGAGGGAATGGGTCTACCTGCTGGCGTGTGAGCTTTCACAACCCTTATCGCTCTCTGCACCCACGCTGGTAGCACTGTCCTGCGGAGGGGTCCCCTTTGTGACTCAATGACCATTTAATTTGTCACAGAAATCGGAGTGACTCTGTGATACACAGCCTAGCACAGGGGCACCAAGAGGCTTGTGGTCACTGTATGGATGCAAACATGCAAAAGGGTCGTGTCAGAGAATGTCAGACCATCTTTAGCTTGGCTGCACCCCAGACAACTTTTGAGGATTTTATGCTTAAAATCTGAGAGCGTTGTTTTACCTAGTGTTTTACCAAAAGCTGGTATATGGCCCACTGAAAAAAACTCATTTGTGAAAAACCTGCTTTTATTAAATTAAAAACTGTACTAATTAAGACAGTTTATTTGCTGACCATGAAGCCTCCTCTCTAAATTCATCCCGGAAAAATCAAAGGATTGCAAAGTCGAACCCAAGCCA
>NW_010394774.1:197872-199704 GCF_000710305.1 Buceros rhinoceros silvestris
AGGGAAGAAAAGCAGCAGCACTGTTCTTCAACATCTTTTTATTTTCTTTCAGGTTGAGCTACATTCTTCCAGATCCCTATCCCTTTTTTCCTGACAAAACTCATGTGTTATTATGATTCTAGTAGTTGAGGAATGGGTTTCCTCTTCTCAGTTTACACAGGTTAATATATGACTGCAAACTGGAGCAAGAAGACATCCATAAATGTTAACTTTAACCCCTATCTCTCCTGCCCCTTTTTATATTAAACCAAGTGAGAGAGTTCTCAGGAGAGTGATTTTGGCATTGGCTCAGAATAAAATCTGTGTTTCTCTTTTCTCTGCATGGGAAGCCTATAGAGATCAGTCCCTCTGTTCTCATTTGTAAACACCCCGTAAAATGTTCCTCTTAAGAGCTGGTCCATCTGCTGCTAGAAGACAGACAGGTGCTACCCTGTGAGGGCCTACAAAAATAGAAAGTCATACCCAACGCAGCCACGGCTTCAAGTTGGAATATTTAAAATATAGTATATTTTGGGCTGCTCTTATTTCCTCTGTGAGATTAAGACCTCTGGTGGTCCCTCTTTCAATCGTTTTTTCTGCAACTGCAAACAAATCCGCATGGCGCAACAGTGTGCTGTGTGCGGGTAACTGAAAAACAACTCACTGCGTTAGTGCCCCAGTCTGCCTGGACTTTTTAAAAAAGAAGCTGAAACAACTTTACAGCACTGTTTCTGATAATTAATCGAAATTACTTAAAAGCTTTAATATATACTTACCTTATTGGGTATCAAATCATACAAGTCTCATTAATAAGGTTTTAATTAAAATACTGTTTATTAAAAATAATAAAAGCCTTTCAACTACTCTCTCTTCCTTTCTAGCAAAAAGAAGATAGGAATGAAAGTATATCTCCTGTTTTATACATGGATTTTATACTTCCACATGCTGTGTGTAGATCTGAAGTTCCTGTTTGTGCTAAAGATACAAACTCTAAATGTCAAACTGATATCTGGATCTGGACTCAGATTTTAGATCCTCTTCACAGGCAGAGATGAGAGGTGTTGTTTCAGCGGTGAAATAGGAACAAATGTCTGGTTTTTGTCCATGCCGTTTGCAAGCTTTTCCTCCTTATCTCATTTTTCCTTTAGACGCATTAAGGCAAGATAATTTGGATCATTTTATCTGTCTCAATACATAAATATACTCCAAGTGTTATATTCCAGCCCTTTCTTCATTACTGTCTATTCTCTCAATGTTTCCTTCTTAAGCCTTCAGAAATAGAAGCAGGATGACTTTTTTCTCAGTCTGTTCTGTCACAATTTCCTGTTTACCAACATTTTAAACTTTTGAGTAATCTAAACATTACTTTGTTTCTGCGCATTCTTGCTTTTTTTTTGTGTCTGTAAAATATTTTGGAAGCAGGAAGAAATCTTTTTTAAAAGAATAGTCAAAGTTTTCTCCTCTTTCTCCTTTGCAAGAGAAAAGCTGTCTTACGTACCCTCAAACGGTCCCTCCTCCTTAACAGACCTGTTTGTAAGATCACAAGTCTCAGTGCAGGCACCTCTTTCCAAATGTTATCTTTTGTTTCCCTGCTTTCTTTGTGTTTGCGCTTCCAATAGTCTGTACTTTCCTGCTGGATAGCTGGCTAACTCATTTCTAATATTTAAACGTTTTCAGTTTGCTCTCATCATGACCCTAATACAGTGCATTTACACTACACTCAAAGGAGATGAATAGCAAGCCTACCAGATAAATGGCCACAGACTCACAGTCTTCAAGAGACTTATTCACTGGAGTAACAGCATTAGCCCGCAAGGGCACTTTCAAAAGCTTTTCATGTCTTTCTACATTCC
>NW_010394774.1:199778-203214 GCF_000710305.1 Buceros rhinoceros silvestris
CCTGCTTCCAATCTCTGTCATTACTGGGTGATGTTGCTTTCAGATGGTTAGGGCTTTGGGTCACTGCCAGCTTAGGAAAGATTCATATTTACAACCTTGAACTGAAAATAGTCCTGTTGCACCTTCACTCGCACCATTCCTTCCATCTCGCCACTCACAGAACATTCAAACTCATTTTCCTTCCTCTTCAGCTTAATCACCTGCGCTCTTACATTTTGGTCCTTGTGGCTGCCTACAAATTCAAGGCAGCCACCAGGACTGCAGAAAATACTAGGCTACTGTTGTAGTAGTTAGTGGCTGTTTTTAATGGCACCATATTCTGTGCTGTACAAATCAAAGGAGCAGTCCATCCCAGGCAATTCACAGCCTAGAGCTCAATTTACTCTGTAATTCTTCGACCAACGCTGTCCTTATACACGTGCCTGATTCTACTCCGGACCTTAGCCCAATCGTATGTACATACCCAGTATAAGATTAGAGCATTTTATGTTACCGTGCCCTGCTTTACTCTTTCTCTGCTAGATGTACACAAGAGAGCTCACAGTGACATACAAGGGAATAAAAAGGTTCCATCGTCAAATTAATACTGAGTCTGTATCATTACGCAAGGCTAATTTGTATCAGAAGTGTGCATACATATTTCTGTCATATTAGCCAGGGTTCCCCACATATGCAGGTTTATGATTTCCTGTTGGTTTTGAGTTGGCTATGAAAGAACAGATAAAATCTGAATTGATACTAAATTACTGGTACAACAACAAAAATGCCTGGCATGTAAGGACATCTGGCTTAACAGGCTATCCGGTTAAAGGCTATTCAGCATAAAAACAAAGAGGAGAGACAGAAAACCCAATAAATCACACCTACATACAGGAACCCTAAGAAACAGGAGATAAGGAAGACAATACCAAAGATGGAACTCTCAGGTCTCTGATTGATGGGCCATTGAAGGAACCATTCAAAGTCCTGAAGAACTGATAAAAAGGGGTAGAAAGGAGATGAATGAGTTTCATCTGAGTGACTGATTTTATTGCTAGGGAGTTGTGGGACTGTGCAATAGTTAAAAGATGTTTTAAGCAGCTTATGGGAACATGCAAAGAAATGCTTAAGATCAAGGTGGACTGGGGAGAAGCAAGCATGGAAAGATGGGCAGGAGGGTCAATATAAAAAGATTAAAAAAAAGGCAGGATGCATACAAACAAGTTGCTGTTCAATGTATTTGTCTGAACAGGCTCTGCACTTGATAACTGCAATCTTATGAAACTCCATCCATCCACTTTCTGTGTAACTCTGATGTGTTTGTGATTCACTAGCAAACTTTAGGCTCAATTAGCCAGTAAGCCCTGGAGAGATGTGAGGCTGGAGATGGAGACAGGATAAACAGGGCTTAGGCTCTGGGCTTGGATTCTGTGTGGACTTGTCCACTGTAGGGCTTAAGACACCCGAAGAACTGAGAACTTCAAGCTGCAATAGCTGGCAAGAAGGGACAGACTAGAAACTTGAAAAAAACCAGGCTGGAGATGGAGGGACCAAGAAACAGGGTGTCAGTTCTGCATGGGTTTATAGCCAAGGTTTAAGGGCTCTGCAAATATGAAAGTGACTGTGAATCAACACAAAGAGAGTTTATAAATATATATTTGTATGTATATTTGTATATGCACATGCATACACCAAATACTCAGCTTCCTAAGGATTTGGAAAGGAGGGTGGGCTGTGTTTTTTATGCTCATCTAAGTGCTGTGGGTGCCAATGGAGGCAACTGTGTTGATCTCTGTATCCAAGCTTGTGAACGGCCTGTGTGTGCGCGCACATGTGCATCTGTTGGGAACACACACACAGTCCCACTGTTAGCACGACCTGCAAATGGGAACAGCAGGGAACAGACTGGGAAGGAGAAATCCAGGCTCCCCAAAGAGTCTCAGCCAATTCTGGATCTTTGTTACGACAATGTAAACAGACAGTAACTCCTCAGCTTTCTGTGAAAAGGCAACACTTGCAGCAAGCCCCAGAATTTTTAACTCATATTCAGGATTTTTCTTACTATACAAGTGTAAATTTTAGAGTTCAACCTTTCTTGTCTGTTACTGTGTTCTACACCGTCTATGTTCGGCAACTATAAGAAGATGAAGTGGAAATAAAACAATCACACTACAAAATGAATCTCTTTGTTCCAAAGATAGCTATCAAAACACGTTCAATTGATGAGGCTATAACTAGGAAAGTGAAATTACCAACTCCCGAAGTCTGTGCCAGGTATAACATAATACAAAATCATAACAATTATTACAAAGAAATAAAAAAAGGAACCACAACTACCACAGCATCAGTATAAGTCATTTACTGTTCCACAGTCCAAGTTTCTGCAATACGACAGGTTATTTTAACCACTTCTCTGAAACTGCAATAGCAGTGGGAGCACTTCGACAGTTGTCAGGATGACTGTGGCCCTACTTAGCTGCATCCTGTGCTGATATCTGAGAGGACAGGACAGAACTTGCCTGGAGCTCCACATCACTGCTGCTGAGGACTGGGTACTTGTAAAACAATGCTGGAGATGACTGATTCTTGCACATCTGTGTAATCACAATGTATGGTAACAGTTGCTGATCCCATCTCTCCAGTGGGACAAATAGTGTAAAAGAGCAGGTTTCTAGATATGACAGGCTTATAAGGCGTGTGAAGTACAGTGCACAGGCAACTCCCTTTTCCCCTCACCCTTGCTTTATCAGGCTTTCTTTTGGAAACCTTATTACTAAAATAGCTGGTGTTGATGTTATCATTACATGTTTAGAGTAGCAAGAAGACAGAACTCAGATTTTTGAGTAATCAAGTGCCAGAAGGAGCTACCTGGCAGAACCCACACAGAAAACCAGAGCTTTGGGTCTCACAGAAGCTTCTCTCAGACACTCAGGCTTTCTCAGCTTCCTTCTTTATCTTTTGTTTTACCACTTCAGCTACCAGCCACCCATCCACTTGTACAAACGACACTCCATGGAAATCCCTGGCATTCACAGCCCAGGAGAGAATTGCAGTGCCTTTGCTGCAGCTGCAAATATATGCCCGATTGCCTTTCACTGCTCCTCACACCAGAATAATCTTAATGTGTACTAACCACGTTGAATCCACTCATACGTTTGTCCATCCTTGCGCACTGATGCAAGTGTGGACACTTGGCTAAAACAGTAGCCTGCAAAGGACCTAGAGGAACTGAGGATGTCTCTGCTGAAGGAAAAAGAGCAAAGACAAAAACCACGTGGAAGGTAGACTGCAGTACCTACGACTACAGGAAACCTGTGGCCAGCCCTGCAGCCTCTGTGGCAGTGGTTGATCTAACAATGAGATGGAGAAAATTCTCCCGGCTTTTTCTAAACATGACAATGTGAGAGTGCAGAAGGACTGAAAAATCTGTGTTCTAGGTAAGGTATTTGTTCCTGCT
>NW_010394774.1:203365-222157 GCF_000710305.1 Buceros rhinoceros silvestris
CTTAAACATCATTACTCTCTTTTTCTTCCACCTATCTACGGCTACATTAACTTATTTCCTTTTTGTATCCTATCACAGCAGAGCAGCCTGTGATGATCCAAACTAAGTTTTTAAAAGACGTTACAATACAAGAGCAAAATGTGAGTGATTAAGATCTCAATCCCAACCATTCCAGCTCCACCTCCATTTTGAGACAATGGTCCCAATGCAACTAGGAAGACACTACTGTTTACAGCTTGCAAAGTATCTCAGAGGTGAATTCCCAAACATCATTACTCTATCCTCTGCAGGACACAAATTTGGAAAAAAAAAAAAAAGGGAAGGAAAGAAAAGCAGCAGCGATGAAAATGAAAACAACCCGCAAGAGCTGAGTGCGCAACATTACTCTATCCTCTGCAGGACACAAATTTGGAAAAAAAAAAAAAAGTGAAGGAAAGAACAGCAGCAGCGATGAAAATGAAAACACCCTGCAGGAGCTGATACGGTACAATTTCAGCCAGACAGCTTCTGCTGTTTTCTTCCTCGTCCTTTTGGGGATGATAATCAATATCAGTCTTCATCACTTCTAGTATTTTGCCTTACATACAAAAGCATCTCTAGGGAATGGATATAAATAGTTATTTGACTCAAAACTAATTCCTTTACTGAGTATATTTAGAAATGCCTTTTCTCCTGTCCTTAGGAGACACTTGAAAAAGATGAAATCAAAGTGTAGAGCAATGTGATAAAAAAACGACAACACAGCAGCTGTACTGTCTTTCTAGCATGAGGAAAACAGCATCTGTAAGGACAAAAGCTGTGTGCACACATGTGTATGCACATGCACACACAGTTCCAGGGCGCAGCAAAGTAGTTGGTTTGGCAGCTTTCTACGTTAAGTAAAAACATATGCAATAAGAGTGAAAGGTATCTTTGCAGTTCCCCTCTGTGACAGGCTCTTCTTTAAAACGGCAACGATGATTCAAACCACCACAACAAATCCTTTTTGGCTTTTCTCTGTGAAACCGTAGTCAAATTAATGCAATGACATTCCCTACCCAATATCAATAATACATGTTGAAAGTAAGCATGGAACTGTAAATACAATTATTTTTAAAATACGTAAATAATTACTATCACATTCTTAGGCATGAAACAACTACTTAGCCTACCATCTCAGAACTGATCTGTAGAGGTATTAAGGAATGTAAGAAGTTTCCCTCTGTGTGCTCCTAGCACGTATCTTCCTCTTCCATAAATGTACAAAGGAAATTTATTATTAATCCAGTCAGTTGGATCACAGTTTGCTCACTCTTGAGAAAAACATTCTGAAGAAGTGTCTAAGCCAGGAGTCGCCACACACTGGAAGACACTGGTTTTATTATGTTTTTTCCTTTGGTAAGGATTATTATTTTATTTTGTTATTTGTTTTCTTAACAAACTCACAAATTAATTTAGTCACAGTATTATCAGCACTATGCATTAATGACTTGAGCTTCAATTTCTAGAATAGCTCCAGAGACCAAATCTAAATGACTGGATTAGTCAAAAGACAAATCCGCACGCGTGTGGATTTCAAATAGCTTTGATACCTACATGGCCCCTGGCTCCTGAAGAGACTGTGATAGTTTTGGCATCTCTGTGCTGGAGCACCGGCAGGGCTGCGCCTCAGCTGACTGTGGGGCAATGAGGTGCTGCAGGGCACACACCTCCCACAGCCTCAGGTAACGACAGCACAGAGAGGAATGCCTACATTTTCACCTTAATTCTGTCGCTACTTCCTTTTTTCTGCCTCTCTTTGATAATAATCAGTACAGTTAAGAGCCAGCTGCCCACAGGAGAGACCAAAGAGCAGCAGGGAACTACAGGATGCATTAGGGTTAGGGAAGATGACAAGCTCAGTAGCTTTCACTGGAGACACTCCCGCATGACCCAGAGATGTACAAGCAAAGTTAGAGTGAGACGGATACTGTAGTGCAACAGTCCCTACTCTGCTCTTTCTTCCTTATGCTGAAATTAGGGAACAACATAAATGGAGATACCAAATTCTGCAGTCCTTTACTCCACCAGTTTACTAAATAATATTTTCCACAGCCTCTTACTTTTAAGTTCTTAATGAATACAATTTCTTCAGTCCTCTGTATTTTACATTGAATGTGCTGTAGAGAAATCAAGGGACAGAAAAAGAAATGGACACAACACTAGGGAGACACAAAGTTACTTATTAAAATTCTTTTAAGCACTTATTTTTGAGGGCTCTTTTCGAAAAAGAAATGAGCCTTCCACAACCTTTACTGAAACCTAATACAGTGTGGGAGATGTGTACTAGCTACTTCTGTGATAATCATGGTATGAATGTGCACAGTAAATTAGCTAACAGAACAAAATCTTCCACGAGAGCCTTAAGAAAAAATTCGATTATGCTGATAAATACACCTGTCTAGGTAATTACACAGTCGTGCAGTAAATACTTTAGCAGTTAGAGACACAATATCAACCGCTCACAGTGCACACAGTTCCCTTTAGTACACTATGGGGTTTTTTGTGACTGTGAAACACTAAGTGGAACTGGATTGCTGCAGGATTTATTCTGTCTGTGACAAGATGTAACTAAAGCGGATTGAGAGTTTCCTCATGCTGGGACTGTGTTCTCTGAAGAAGCTGCAAGGCTAGTCTGAGGTGCACGATGGATAGGCTACATATCCTTCCTTCTATTTATTTATTTCATCTGCTAAGCTTCTCAATCTGCATTTTCATGAGTTTTCAGTAAAATGATGGAATCCAAATGGCCATAATCTATCTGGCTAACAAGGGTGCACAACCAGCTAATTGTATAATCTAGGGGAATACAAACGAACAGGAAAAAGCTTTGAGCTAAAGCACAACTCAAAGTGCAACAGTGAAGGCAGGAAAAAAAAGATGGTTACAGCTGATCATTTTTTGCAGTAGTGTCTAGGCAGTAAGGACCAACAACAGCAGGCAACACACTAATCCCCCAGAACATCTCCTAGCAGGGTAGTCTCTCTATAATGTTTTGCTAACGACTCACAATAGTGTTAACAATATTGTGAAAAAAAGTACATGTAGATAATGCAATGTAGTTAAATAACCTTATTTTGACAATGGTAATTAAAGAGTGATATTCCCATTTTAAAAAAATCACATTCTATTTCTTGCATCTATTCTGCAGTAATTGTTTTTTTTTCTCCTCTAAAATGATTTTCGGCTGTAAAAAAATTAAGCAGATTCATGTAGTCTGAAAAGGTCAAAGAGACCTGAATCTGAATGCTCTTATTTTTCATACTGTTGACCTACAGGGTTAAGATAAAAGTCAGTCTCCATGATGATATTCATAGATGACTTTTTAAAGGTAACTTTGTTCATAGTGACAGAAAGATACAGTAGTTGGAATATAAACTGGAGGAGTGAAGAATGAGGACAAATACCTCCCTGAGGAAAGTGGGCCTAATCCAAGGTCCATTGAATTAATTAGCATCAACATTAGCTTGGCCTAAGGGCCCAAAGCCTCTCTCTCTTTTTTTTTAATGTTATTTTGCTTTTTTTTATTTTTGTTTGTTTGTTGGCCAAGCTGCCTATCATAACAGCATCCAAACCCACACTTCAATCATCTCTGTTAGCTAATCCATTTCTGCATCTAACACTTCAAAAGAAAAAAAGAAATGGTATTTATAATGCTGGTGTATTCCTCTCACATTCATTTCACTGCCTTCAATTCAACTGTTACAATTTTTAAGGCAAAATAATGTACTCCCTTGCAGTGAACTGAAACAGGGAAATAGCTGTAGATTATTCTTACTATTAGAAGAAATGTTGTCCTTTCATCAATTTAAATGTAACAGACTTAATCCATTCTTGAATGAGAATGTAGTATCACCCATGCAAAGAATTTGCATTAGCAACTTCAAAAGTGTTTACATGGTAAAGATGTGCAATAGAAGCTACTAGTATAACATGACAGCTGATCAACAACTCACTTGTAATTGGGAAAACGTCAACAACGCCCCCTGCAAGGGGCCTTGCCAATGGAGTACAGGTCAGCTAACAGTGCCACTACTCTATCTGTAACTTCCTTCTGTGTGATTGTTTTCTACCTATGCTACATAAAAGATGCTTTAGCTTCATTCAGCTGCAAAAGATACAGTGATTAAAAATCAATTGCAAGGACCAACCCACTATATATCAAAGTATTTCCTCACTTATCAGGTAACATTGGTCCTTTATCTCTGCAATGGCCCTAGGAAGCTGTGCTGCTCCTTCCGCCAGTTTGATTTCTGCTAGGAAAGCAGAGGAAAATAAATCCAACAGGCAGCTATCCAAAACTGTAGGACTTCATTGGACAAAACTAGCACTTAAAGATCTACTGAGAAACATACAGGGTATCCTTGTATCATGAAGCCTGACTATAACATCCGTAAGACACAGCCCTGTTATGCAATGCTTGGTTGGAAGTTTTCCAAATCATCTTCCAGCACAGAGAATTTCACCATTCTTGGAAACATGTGAAAGAGTAATGCCTGAAATAAAATGCCAAACCTTAACAAGACCAGATGAAAATATAAGATGAATTAGCAGTCATTCAGCTACTGCTGAATATACCTATTCCTGGAGGTTCAATAGCAGGCCAGCATTGCAAAGTTCTATTCACTGAAGACAAAACTGGACAGACAGTGCTTGTCCAGAAGATCAAAGAAAAAGGGTAACTGTTTTAATTGCTTAATAAAACATCAGTGAACTGATCACCTACCATCCTAAATGAAATCTTTACCATAATCATCTGAAATTCAATGAACTTCACCATTTAAAAAAAAAATGCATCTTTTCTTGACATCAAGCATATATAGATCTGAACTTTTCCCACCAGTATCACCTTTTATCACCTTTTCTAGGTGATAAAAGGTAGCAGATTAGACTTTAAAAGTCATTTATGTGGTTATATATGGGCATAGACGTTTAGCAGTTACAAGAATCTAGCCATATTCTCCTTTAAATCAAAGATACCATTTTTCTTTGAGAAGAATACCAATAAGGGAAGCCAGAGAACATGCAGGACCAGTAAGCCTGTATTTCCCAAATTTGAAATTATTTGGTACAGCACAAAATGGTATGAATTCTGGCCTCCAGGGCTTTGTTGCAGGACAAAGATCTCTTCATTCAGTGGCTAAGATATATCACTATTATGCAGCCCATCAGTTAAACCAACAATTCTTGTACAGAAAGGGCACTTTTCAGTTTAGTTTCCCAGCTGCAATGGTTGGATTTATTCACCTGTGCCTCTTAGATGGTCATTCATCACCAATTTTGCAAACCAAGGTTTCATTTGAACAAATAAATGTATAATTTAGAAATTTTCCCCTAATGTGATTACTGAGCATCATTTCTTTTTGACTACCCTAATCAAGAGGTAGAGGAAAGTATGCAAACCGCAGCTGATGCCGCCAAGTCCCTTTACCGTTCTTGCTACAACAGCTTATACCTTTACCAAAAGCAAATGTTCCTTTAATCTCCTACAAGGCACGTGTCATCCTCCTTTTAAAGGAAAAAAACCTTTAACCTGAATAAATTACATCTTTCGGGTCCAGAGAACAAAATCTTGATGGCAGAATTAGGACTGAAATTTTTAACTCTGTGCATTAACTGGAAATATTTAGCTGGTTTATTTTTAATTTTGAGAGGAAAATGGGATTGTTCCAGTGACAATGCAGTCCATATCCGAGTCTTTATGTTTTACTTAATGCTAATATTTGACACATCAAATATTTGTTTTACACAACTGCATGAATAAAAACAATTTGATGGCTGCAACCTCCTATAGCCTGTGACATCTATGAAATTCCTGTATCATCTTGACTGGTTGTAACATAGATACATCATCTGGGGACACAAGAAATTAAATTCTGTGCTCCTGGGGCTAGAGCGCCTGTCTGAAAATTTCAAAGATAATAATTCCTCAGTAAAGGGAAGGTGACCATGAAGCACTACGCTTTGTATAAGCGGGAGCTGCTAACTGGTGTCTTAGAGAAACCATGTGCATCCTTCCCATAGCTTTGAAAAAGGCTGCTTACCTAGGGAGCACTTTTCTTGCTGGACTCAAATATTCACTTGACTGTCTCTTGGAGGAAAAAAGAAAAGTGAATAAGGAGCACCTTGAAGTGACTGATGACAATGTTCAGCACATTTGTGGGACAGCTCATTAGATACTATAAAAAGGGCCCCTCACAATGTACATTAAAGAATCCAAGGGGAGCACATTCTTGATAAGTATTAGATCCCAACTCAAAGGCACCACGCCAGCTTGCTAACAATGGGGTGAGGCCAATGTGGAACACTTCAGAGGGATTTACACGAATAAGGTGTTCAACCATGTATCAGGGATGATCAATGAGGAAGAAGAGAGAAACTTCTCTACTGATGTTATGAACCAGATAGAGGAGACTGCACAATATGATAAAAATAAAATCAACCTTCTAAGTCAGAAGATGATAACTTCTGTAACAGTCACCCCTGACATCACTGCCTCTTTTTCATGATTTTTCTTTTGATACACAATAATCTTCTATACCATCTGAAAAATAAGTCTAGGTCTGGTTACTAGATCTAGCTTAACAAATGACCCACTTTCTCCAACAACTGTCATTTCCAATGACAAATCATATTTATACATAATGTTTCATTAGTAGCCCACAAGAAGAATTCAGCTACTCTTAAGAATTCTGTTCGTGTCAGCATTTCGTTGTACACATACACTTAGAAAGAGACTACTTTAGGCATAATTCTTAGTAGGAGATGGAAAAGCAACTAATCTTTCCGGCTACACTCTTTTTTTTTAACTTTAGCACTTCACACATGACTGAAATCAGAACAATAAAAAGCTGAATGACGTACATTGTTCAGCGCAAAAACATGTTAAATTAGTGAATTGAGAAAGACCCCAGGAAAACAGCAAACCTGGAGCACTTCCCCTCTGCAGCATGCTTTTGTCTCAACTGAGAAGACGCTTGCACCTCTAAAGCCTACTCTGTCAAACTAATTGTTACAGCTTCTATTTCTTCAAAGATATTTCCATTTCCATTTCCATCAGCACTCATTTCTCTGTCAAGAACTGTAAAATGTCATACCTGGAGATAGTTCAGTGGAGCTGAAGTAAAGCAGGCCTGCAAACTCTATAAATCAATCTCCATGTCTAAGTTGCTTCATGCTTTTAAGAAACCTTTTCCCCAGAATTAATTTCTCCCTAGTCTGATAGCCCTGACAATTCTGAAGTATCTATTACCTCCTCTACATAAAAATCTATCAAAACAACTAAGAATTACATGTTGTTACACTTTTTAATCCTTTTCTGATTTGGTGATGCCAAGAGTAAGTGCTTTTAAGAGAATTGAAATACAGGGGTTTAGGTCTGCTGAGTGCATTAGGAACAGAACACAGGGCCCGGCATTACACCGCAGCAGTCGTGATTAGTATGACTCATTTCATCGCACCCAAAGGCAGCTGCTTACAAACTACAAGAGTATCTGATGTAGAATTTTCCTGTGACTATCACAAATGAACAGCATCAACCTTCAAAGTTGGAGGCTACAGACAGATGAAAGTTTATTTGATGTCTAATCCATTCACTACAACTTAGTACTAGTGAGAGTCACAAACAAACTTATCTCAGGGTTGTTGTGTCCTTCTGAGATGAGTTTAATGATATCACTGCTATTTCCATATATCATGGACAGAACTTTCAGCAGTAACAAAGCTTTAGGATTTGCCTACCAATCCTGACATGAACTGACACAAATGTGATTTACAGAGAACAGGTACTCAGTGCTTTGTGAAAATCAGCTTCATTCCATCATTTTAAGTGTCAACACCAAGTGTCTAGATTCTCTTGACTATGAGATACATACTTCATTTACCCACTCTACAATTATCTGCACTAGTGCTGTCTCAGGGGTTTGATAATCATTTTCATGCAGATAGTAATAAAGTAAGATTGTAAGATTTTGTCCTCCGTCCCCTCCGCTGCCCTCTAATGCAGAGGGAACTGAGGATACTTTCAACACTGCAAGACAAACAGATTTTTTTACATTAGAAGAAAAAGAGTGTAGTAATCAGTATCAGCATAACTTATTGGTTTAATCAAAAAATGCTTCTTTCAGAACTGATTTTATCTATCTGCAGTTTATGTAACATTGCACAATAATAAACACATAGAAAGCTGATAACTGTCACAAGTGTTTTTTGGTGACAAGTTAAGGAAGAGAAAAGCATGCTTTAACATTACACAAACTGTGTTATATTTATCTTACCATATACGACACTGGTTACAGCTGTTAGACACCTTTTTGTTAATTTTGTGAAAACTGTTCAAGGACTAAATCCATGTTGTACGTCTGCATGCCTCAGGATGATAACAACCCACGTAGTGCTTACATACTAAAATGCATAGTCGCAGCATGGATCAGCCCACAGGACTAATTCAAAGTGCATCTGGGACCGTAGGCCCTTCTTCATCAGCAATTGATGCAAAGTCCTGCGAAAGGACAGATCCTCCAAGTCCTATTGCTTTGATCTTCCATACTGCTTTTATTTAAAGGAAGGAAACCCTGAGGACTCAAATCAGAACTCTTAACTTTGGGGGAAAGTTGATAAAAAAAAAGCAACAAGTAGGTCAAATTTAGATTCACTGATGATTATAGACTGATCTTCAAGTTCTACAAATGTGGTGACTGTACTGACAAAGCAGAACTAACCAGAAGTCCAGTAGAACTAATAAATTTCTGTCATCCCTTACTCAGTTGCTCATTTAAGCTGTAGCAAAGCAAACCTACAGATCTTTGTCCCTGTCTTCCTTTCTGCCCTCTGAGCCCTGGTCTGTGTGAAAGCAGGAGATCACAAGTTTAACAGCCCATACCGGGTCATCCTTGACAGAACACCAGACAAATACATTAATACTAATTAATCACTGTCACAAGCTGACCCTATGTCAGGATGTGCTATTTAAGGTCAGAAAATGAAGTTAGTAGTTCAATAGCACAATGTTAGAGAAGACATAAAAAAAGTGATTTTTCATTTGAAGATGTAAAATACAATTAGCAAGTGCCTCTCATATTTCAGAAATTAGCTATAAAATATTTCCATTTACTGACTGATGTCAAACAACTGCAAGTAGTAAATGCTAATCCTTTGTAGTAATAACACATCTGTAAAATATTTTTCTCAATGTGCAGAGCATTAGTTCACTTCTCTCTGGCTTTTTAATTTCTTTTGCTTAACTTTCCAATTAACTATTACACAGTGCAAACAAAGGAACAGCAAATCAAAATTGCTCTACGGCACGACTCAATTTTAGAGTGGAGTATCAATAAGAACTTCTAGCTAGGGCCATACAAAGCACAGAATTCTCAAAGAGTTCCAAAGTCAGACGCTGACTGAAGGTAACTCGCTGACCTAAGGCCTTACCAAGCATCACAGATCTTTCATATCGATGGATGTTTCATGGCTTGATCTGGCTTGGCAAATCATATGTTTCAGATAATGCAATGTTAACTTCTGCTTTGATGGCATGAAACAGTAAGGTGAAAATGATGCTGAAAACCAAAGTTATGGATGTATCTGGAAGAAACTTAAATACTACAAGCGTTTACCAGAACCACATGGGAGTCTGCATACAAAGTAGGAGCCAAGTGATACAGCAGATTCCCAAAGTAAGTTTTTCTGGTTTTATTGTCAGTGAAGTTGATATAGGTTTGAGCAGCATTTCCAAGAACACGGTTTGCATCTCTGTCTCAGGGGCACCTACAACACTTGGATATGAAATCAAGAACTGGACTCCTTTAGTTCAAAACTTACAGTTTCCAGGAACCTGATGTGTAAGGTTGTTCCTGCTTTTAAATTACGAGAAAACAGAACCATTCTGTGTTTTCATCTGTCTAATTATTCAAGAGCTCCTTTTGCCTCTTCTGAGTGAGTTTCTACATCCCAGTTACTAATTTTCCAGTGTTTCATGAAAGAAATTTTGGCCTTGAAATTCTACAAGAAAATTCAACTGCATCCACCTTCCTAATACACCCATCTGCCTACCAGTCTGTATCAGCTGAGTCAACTCCCACAATCTTCCGCTCAGTCTTTCATATCAGTTCTATCTCCACACTTCCTCTAACTTCCAAGAAGCAAAAGCAGTACACTTTACTCAAAGGATGGGCAGTCAGCAAAGAGAAAAGGCTACACAAGCAAAGAGGAAAACAAAAAAGCTTCAAGTGAAAATATCATAAATATGCAATAGGTCAGCTGTCCAAAAAATACTTCATTGTATTAGGAGAACATATTAAGACCATTTCAGCTGAAGAATACATATATATCTGTTCTGTGAGGACTCGCTTCAATGTTCCTACATATTCAGGACTGATAAAATGAAGTGTCTTCAGTAGTTCTGAAACTATTTTGTCAGGGAAGTGACTGAAAATTTGCCTACATAGCACTTGGTCTTGAAAGCTATCTCACCTGTAGCACACTTCCTTGGAAAATGCACGCAACATTGGATAGGAGCAAGTGTTCTCATTTTCCTTATATTTGCATACAGATGGCAGTTTTTTGAAGATAAGCTGCTAATACACTGTCAAAGTTCAAACAATTTATGTTTAGTACAAACATTGCTAATAGTGTTACACTGCTGTATTGAAAATAGTTAAGTAGACAATAGACCACTTCTCATCCATTTAACAATGCTGTGCAAGTGTTGAGAAGGGTATTTCACAGCCTTGGTCGTTCCTCAGTGAGCGTCAGTGTTTCATGGAATACTGTTCACTGAGCGTGGACACTCACCGAGAAAACACACCAAAAAAATTACTTGTCAAATAGACTATCATTCTCATCTCAGATTTAAAGCACAGTTCATTTGAATACACAGGGTTATTCGTCCTATGAAGTTTATGATCTTTAACTGTCAATGATATCCTAAAAACCACAAAATATTATTTAGCTTACTGTTGCGATTAAGGAACCTGTAATTATTAAAGCAGGTAAGACTGTGGTAGAATTTTATGCAAAATTTATGCATGTGCTCCATGTGCTTAGATTTCTTAATAAAGAAAATGTACCAAGAAATTTGTTCTCAGAAGGTATGCTAGAACAGTTTCCAATAATTTATTCTCTTATGTTGTCAGAACAGTCCCTGCATCTTCTGCACCAAGCAGAGAAAACCTTACAGCAGTTACTGAGATCTTCATTGATCCATGCAAAAATAATTTTTTCACTCATCCTAGAAAGCATAAACTTTTCTCTTCTTAAGAGATTATGACCAATGACTTGTGTACAGATATAACTAGACTAGCTACAATGGATAATCTAAACCTTGTAGATCCTACTGACCCAATACTGCAACATTTGTTTATGGAACCTCAGACGAAGTTATTAAGAAAAAGGACAAGAGGTAACGGCCTCAAGTTGTGCCAGGGAAGATTGAGGTTGGACATTAGGGAAAACTTCCTCGCAGAGAGGGTTGTCAGGTGTTGGGACAGGCTGCCCAGGGAGGTGGTGGAGTCCCCATCCCTGGAAGAGTTTAAAAGACATGCAGACACGGTGCTGAAGGATGTGGTTTAGGGACCCTGGCAGTGCAGGGGGAATGGTTGGACTCAGTGATCTTAAAGGTCTCTTCCAACCAAATGATCCTGTGAAAATATGTCTTTTGAAAAGTATTTTCAGAAACTACTTAAGTTTTGCCACTCTGCATTTCACTAGCAATTCAGTTCAGATTGATGTCAAGTTCGTAAGTAAATGAATTCCATGCCTTAAAAAAAGTCTATCATAAGGTGAACAACTAATGCTTCAGAATATAGGTCTCAAAAAAGCACTGTTTTGGTTTTTCTTGAAATGAAATGGACACCAGTATAGATTTAAAAAAAAGTCCTCCAAGTGTACTGATGGCTAACAGTTATTTCCATCTATTTCCTATGTTTCACACCAGTCATGTTCTTCAATTTCTGAGCCCTGAGCCTCAACACAAGGTTTAAGGGAGCAAGTTTTTACTCTAACTGTGGGAATCTTTAATACTCTTGGTTGTCTTCTGAAATTGTCATCCTTCCTGAGCTCCAAAAGACCCTGTTTATCTTCTGAATTCCACAATATGGCTTTGAAGTTCTGCCCAGCATTTTTTTAGCAGCTCAGCCCAAGTACAAGCCCAGCAAAGCTGTTGATAGCTGGAAAACTTCCTCTACAAACACATCTGCTGCTGCGCCTGGCACTGGCTGGAAATTTCAAAAAAGCTCTGGTAAGGCTGATGCCTAGCAACTTCTAGAAGAAATCTGGTTTACTGTCACCACCCTGACAGGATGCACTGAGCCGTAAAGGATACCAGTGTCCTAATGCAGCAAGTGCCTCCCAATTAACAACATTTTCCAAGTGTTTTCTTCCCTGAAGACCACCTTACACATGTGAGCACAGAAACACTGGTATTGAGTCAAGGTCTCAAAATTGGAATCAGCCCAGCACTTCCTAATTTTTATTTATACCACTTCGGGGTTTTTTGTTTTTTCCTTCTTTCTTGGGGAGGATTGTGTTGGATTATTGCAATATTCTGATTAAAACCCAAAATCTCTCCAAGCAGCTTTGGGTTTTCTGCTCGTTTCTGTAGTCTTACTACTGGCAATCTGAGAAAATGTTGTTTTTTTTTTTTAATCAGAGAAATTATTTTTCCACAGGAAAGGACAATTTCTCAAAACAATGCTTTTTCTCACATTCAGGAAACTGTCTACATCCTTACTGCATTTTCATGGTTCACTGTGCATTTGTGGCAGTTTAGAAATCGCGATATAGGTTCAAGTTCAAGCTCAAAATTCCTATAAAAACATGACCTAAACCTTCTGAAAATCCACTACTGTCAACTTCTGTGCCTTCTGGCCTTTAATGTTTCACACCACTTCCAGTGAAACTGAGGATGGTAGTTCATCTCAGCCACAACTAGGAAAATGGAATTTATACAAATTGTTGTAGTAGACAGTTCACCGTATTCTTTTATACGGTTGCACACATATCGTTTAAAACTGAGCATGTCACATTTTCCCTTGGGATGCAGTAAGACAGAATGCATGAGCATCTATCTGCAACACCAAGCTCGTTTCGACATTCTGACCCCATGAGCCCAAGAAGCATTTCCCTTTCTGCTTGTCCAACCACCAGAACGCTGCCTTGCTTTCCTTCTCTGTGATACCTGGAGAAAACACTAAACTTACATCATGGTGTTTATGTTATGGTACCATGATAAGGACACGAGACTTCTAACGCTATGATTTTGTTTTCAAATGATTAATTAATTTTCATGTAAATCTCTATTATTTACCTTTGTAGAACAATATTTCCCTTCAGCTGTTCTTTTCCATGTAAATGCCTTCAGATTATATATTTGAAAGACATGCTCAGTGTGACAGGAGTTTGAACTGACCCTGCAGCTGATGTCAGAGAGAGGTTATACGTAGCTAATAGCCCAGCCCAGCCATTATTAAGTCAGGATTTGCTAGAGACATTAGGTTTTAAAATTTAAATTAGAAATGCATATTCATACAGTCCGCTGTTTCAAATATGTAGTCACATAACCTTGTTTACAAGAAAATGAAAGTGAGACCATTTACAATGGATTTAGAAAACTAAGTAAATGCTTAAATTATTTCAAGTGAAAGGGATATGAAAAGCATATTTAAACACTAAACTGAATATCAAATGGTAATTATGGAAGTCACTTATGATTCATAGCTGGACTATATGTGCATTCCTGTTTCAAACTTACAGGACAAACACTGGTACTTAGAACCCCTTTCCCTGCAGATTCTTCAAAGCAAAAATGCTGCTTTGCTTGTTTCTGTATAGCCCTTGGTTATATTTTGACTACCGTACTATTATTATAATAAATAAGAGGAAAACAGAGAGGAAGTAATAACAACAACAAAAAATGGTTCTCCTAGCAGAACCATTTATTGACTTCATTAATAGCCCAAATGCTTAAAGGTTTTATATTACATACTGCAGCACAGAGACATCTACACATATCCTAATTAACAGCAATCACACACTCTAATAGTATAACCTACTGCTTAAGTAAATGAGCATCCTTGCCCCCTGCTGCCTTGAAGGGGCTGATAGGCATGCGCTTTATTGACAAAGTAAGCTAATTTACAGAGTGATTGTCCAAGAGGGAACTGCTGTTTATTTGTAGAGTTTTTCCCATTGAACTCACAGGGCAAACAACACGCTTAAATTGTTAATTAAAATATCAACAGCTAAATGTAAATACTATGGTCTATGCAAGTACAATGACACGTTTGTTTAGAAAGAAAGAAGTACTCCTGGCAGTTTCCAGCTTTAAAGAAATGCTGTATATCAAATAATGCTACTACCAGTAGGAAACAAAAGAACCCTTCTTCTCTCTCTGTTTCTCCAGTAATCACTGTGTGTGGTTACACACCTTGAAGAGCCCAGAGACTTACAGACCCATACAGGGTTTAACACCACCTCACAGTTTGTTTGAAGATATCTTACTGAAAAAATAATGAGGCAGGCTGCCTCTGGCAGAAGTAAAGTCTGAATGAGACATGGTGATATAAACTTTTGTGGAGTTTTAAACATACAAACTATAGGCCCACTTCAGTCTGCATTTTCCTTGGCTGAGTACCAACTCTTTTCTCCTTCGCTTGACAGGATAATGAACAAGCAACATCAAATAATATTTATATGGTCAAGGCATCAAAAACCTCTACATTCTGCAAAGTAAATGAGGTTACGTTCTGGAAATTACTTTTTTTTTTTTTTTTTTAGGGAAGAAACTGCTCTGGAGAAGAAAAGGAAAACACAGCCTAATATTAGAAGGTTCATTTATTGATGAAAATACCAAGTGAGCACCCACTACTCAACTGTTTCAGCACGTGATTCTCTCACATACCTTTGCTGAAGCTCTTACATTTAGCTAAAAGGCCACATATTGGAATAATGACTCAAAATTGGGTCCTTCCCATTTTCCCGATGAGTGTTTCAAATTGAAGACTATTATTCACTCCTCCAGAGAGATAATGAAAACAATGTTATTTGTAGAAGTGATAGTTTCAGTCAGAGGATTAGAATTTGGATTGTGAAGGCAACACGATCCAACAGATATCTGCACAACTGGACCAGCAGATACACTGAGAACAATGCCAACTTCCTCTCCTTAGACTTCCCTTTCTCAATTTAATAATATTCAATTTCCTACTTCTGAAATTATCAAAATTAAAACAACATGTTGTGTTTCATGCCAATTTCATGTGTGTCCTGTCTTATACAGGTAATTTTTGCTGGCTAGTCAGAAATAAATTGAAAAAAAGTTTCAGGACAACCAAAACAAATTTACAAACAAATAAAACAAATATTTTTAAAAATCCCCTCCACTTGAAACTAACAATTACATTACCATAAATCAGGGAGACAATGCTCTCTTCTCACATATTAGATTAATGCCTACAAAGGAAGAAATTATTTGTTAGCTTTCATACAAATTTCTTGACAACACTTTGTCACTTCAGAGCAAGTGTTGCTCTCTCTATGCACTGTAAGTGCATGAAAGACAAATCTCACTTCACGGTATTGCAACAAATTATGATCAGCTGAGGTAGGTGGTATTCCCAGAAAAAGGCCTTTAATACGGTTTCCATCCCAATCCATCAGTTCAACCTTATTAGACTTTTACGGAAGTGTAAAGCCTGTAAATCTACAGCCCTAAACTGCAGATTACACAAGTCAAAGAGGGTGCCGTGAAGAGTTTTAGATTGAATTTTCTTTTTCCTGATAAAGAGTGTGTATCTCTAGAGAAGAAAAATAAGTGTGCTATCCATAAATGGAGTGACATAAAATTATCAAACACCATTTTACTGACAATTGAGTGAAGTAACAGAAGATGAAAATCAATGTTGAAAAAGTATTGAATAATATACAAGGCATTAAAAATAACAGAAAGCAACAAGACAATCCTCTCAGATTATGTATACCAGCTATTACTGCTAAAGAAAGTGATTGTAGATGCTGCTTTGAAAACACCAGTTCTGGGTTTGGGAGCAGTAAAAAAAAAAAAAAAAAAAAAACCCCAACTTCAGGAAACTAGTAGTTTGCAAACTGGATACATGGACACAGGGGGTTGGGAAGAATAAAAAAAAAAAAAAAAAAAAAAACCCCAAAAAACTCCGGAATTAAGAAACAAATTTGGAACAAACCCTAAATACATCATTACAGTGCTGTGCAAATCCATGATGGATCTATCTCAGATACTGATCCCCTATTTTAAGAAAGAGAATTAAGAATGTGTGCTACAGATTTCAGGGGAGAAAAGCTAAAGTGACGAAAACTTTTCGTCTTAACAGACAGGACCTGAAGGAAATATGAAACAGGTCTACAAAGTCATGCCCACTAAACAGAACATAAAGAAGGGTTATTCACTATTCCTCATGAAATAGAAACTAGAAGGAAAGGCAAAGAAATGCTCTCACAGCAAGTTTAAAAAGGTAAACTGTGCAATTCATATTTGAAACTGTGAAGGTAACTGCCACTGAATGCCACAGGGGCAAAACACAAATAGGTTAGAAGAAGTGCTTACATGAATATGATTGATAGCTACTAAGCGATATATTGATAGCTACCAAATATGATGGTCCAAAATTAAATTCCAGCTCAGAAAGCTGCAGATTACCAGCAACTGGTGAAGTATAGCAAAAAAAGCACCATTCCCTCCTCTCTCTTGTTTTCCTTGATATCCGTTACCACCCACCCACTGCTGGGAGAGAGGATACAGAGTTAAATGAACCCTTAGTCTGAATCACTGCTGCCGTTCTTACCTTCCTATATAATTGCACCTCAACACATCCATTTAACTATTCTATGACACTTTGAAGAGCCTAGGTTCATCTGTGGGATGCATTTGCAAATGACCTCTGAAAGACTTCCTTTTGCAGGGGGCATTGTAAACACATTTTTGCAATTTTTCATCTAATATTGTTAAATTCCAGAGAAAGGAATGTATGGGTTTAAAAAGCAGTACTTGGTTGAAGCTGTCATGTTACCGCTCTGTGAACGATTTCCATCAGATTACATACCTTTTCATAGCACGATCTAACTTCTGGGTAAAAAAAAAAATAAATAAAACCGCAGCTATACCTGGATAGATTTGAGATTTAACGCATGTTACTGTTCTAACTATGAAGTATAGCTTCAGTTTGCATCTGGTAACTAGATCGCACAGTCTCAGAGCATTATTTTTATACGTAACAAATTCAAAGTTGATAGGTCACGTGCTTCTGAAGAAACAGCTGCATCTCAGACATACTTTTTGTTCCCCATAGGCTAGAAAGTCTTTTGGGGACATGCGAGATTTCCCAGTTCTTGAGTACTTTACTTAACAGATAAAGTGAACTCCATTTTTAAGATGTTTGCATGAGTAAGGGTGAGCGACATCTGCATTACAAATAGGTCTGCATCGTAACTGAATCCCCGTGCAGACAGAAGTGGAGTTCCAAGGTTTGCACATTTAAGGAAAAGAAAGTATTTTTTTAATCACAAACTTTATTAATCACTTGTCACAGATGCAACCATAGCAGCTATTAATCATTTACATACAAGAGCACTCCTGCTGGTCTGCTAGCCCAGGTATAAATTATCATGTCAAAGATTAACCTATTTTGTTTCATTAATATTTTCTTTTATTTCCTTCTACCCCACATTTTCTCTAGCCAAAAAAGTTTGAATGGTCTTTTTGGACAACTGGAGTCTGTATGATTAATCATAATGACAGAGGGTTGACTACAGGGTCAACAAACAATGAATAAAAACATAAGACACGGGTTCATTCCAGGTTATACTCATGTTTCATTTCAGAAGTAAGAGAACAGCAGGCTCATTTCTTCAGAAATTACTGCCTAATAGTCAGAAGGCAACCTCACACAAAGCATGTGCGGTTACTTCCCCACAAAAAACCCGGAGCCATTTGTTATGAGGGTTGCTGTGTAGGCCACTCCGTCTGGAGGAAGAACGCACTTCAGCAGTTTCAAAGCACAGTTAAATGCGGATGTCCCCAGGGCTTTGAATACTGCAAACAAAGCCAGCCAGCAAGCTCCAGCAGCTTTCCCTGAAGTGCGCTAGGGGATCGTAAATACAGTGTGATGGCCATTAAGCTCATAAGTTGTAGTCAGAAGATCTTATAATCAAAAGTCCTCAGGGTTGTACTGCTAGAAATAAAAGAATTGGGAAAGAAAACAAAACGTACAGAACTTGACATTACTGATTGACCAGATAAGTCTTATGAAGAATTCTAGCAATTCTTAGGAAAAAAAACAGGACGTAAGTTACATTGCAACTGTATAGATTTTAAGAATAGATCATAATATTTAAGCAAATGTAATTTTTAAATAAATGCGCTTCTGAGACCAAGTATTTAGTGACAGGCAGAACAGGATCTATTTCTGGTAAAAAGCAAATTAAAAAATTAAGTTAACAAAGCTGCTCCCTCTTTCATGCAGTTTGAAGGTAAGTCTTAATTTTGATGGTGACAAAATGTTTTCCTCTGCTGGACCACGAGTGTAACAACAGTGATATTTTCAGCCCAATGGAACAATCCTATCAAATGACTCAAAATTCCTAGTAAGTTTTCAAGGTCTAATTTGCAAGAGCAAAGGTCTAGAGAAAAAATGCTTATTCAAAACTCTCCAAGATATGAAACTCTGGAAAAAGCTCTTTAATACCCTTCATTTCTGTGGTAATACCTCACTTTTTTCTTTTTATTTCACAACCCCCCCCCCCCCC